>NC_058406.1:49955020-50214476 GCF_002201575.2 Neomonachus schauinslandi
GGATCGAGTCCCGCATCGGCTCCCTGCTCGGCGGGGAGCCTGCTTCTCCCTCTGACCCTTCCCCCTCTCATGTGCTCTCTGTCTCTCTCATTCTCTCTCTCTCAAATAAATAAATAAAATCTTTAAAAAAAAAAAAGTGGGATACATGCACTATGCATACAATACTATCGTATTTGTAAGAAGTGAAGATGTACTCATGGGGAAATGTAGTAACAGTAACTACATGAGTTTGTATTCATGAAATGCACTGTCTTCTTTAGGAGGCTGGTGGTGGCACAATGTTTGTGGGGAAAACAACCTGAATGGTAAATATAACAAGCCAAGAGCAAAAACTAAGCCAGAGAGGAGAAGAGGAATATGCTGGAAGTCTCAAAATGGAAGGTTATACTCTGTCAAATCAACTAAAATGTTGATCCATCCAACAGATTCAGAAAGCTCTGAATGAACTGAGACAAATTAAAAAGCCAACAAATTAAACATTAAACTCATCTGAAGTTACTGTGGTTTAAGAATCTGGTATTAAATCCCTAACAGAAGCCTTCAGAAATAGATTCTTTTTTAAAGTCACTATCAAGTTAAAAGTAAACATATCGTCAAATCACCTCAAAGAATACCATTTATCTTTCCCAATCAAAATTCTTATGATATCATTTATTCATATGGTTTGTGATGTGAGAACCAATTTTATGTAGTCACAATCTGAATTTTACCCAATGGGTGAATTATTAAGTCATTTCTTAAATAAAAAATTTACAAGGACTTTTATTTTAAGAGTCATCATGTAGGCTAATTTCATAACTTGCTCAGCTTAAAAAATTAATTTTCTTGCTAAAATTCTGAACTTGAATAAACTAAAAGACTGATAATATTTCCTAAATGCTGTAATATTATTAATTTCAAAGTTAAAATTCAGTCAGTGCAGAGTACATATGAAAATCTATTAATACTAATTTTAAAACTGATGCTTCATTTTGCTACCAAATAATCTGAAATAAATGTTTGGTATGCTTTATTTATGAAGTCAAATGAAGCAGGATAAAATACTGTGTTAAAAGAGGTTAACTGTCTTAAACAAATGCAGTAGATCATGATTACTAGGTCATATTGACCTTAATATCACGCATCACTGTATCTTAACATATTTGTTAACTTATCTATATACTGTATACCTTTTATATATTTTAACACTTAATATTGTGAAAATTTTAAAGGGATCTTGTCAGAATATAATGAGAATGAAAATATCTGTGGCCTCAACTTTAATAATTTATTCCCCGTGGACATGGTATGAGTCTAATACTTATGTGTAGGTGTCAAATAGAAGTAAAAATCATAACAAGTTATTGAATGTTTAAATAGCCTGACAGATGTGTATGTATGTTTCCAAATTCAATAAAGACTCACTCCCTTAAAATATAGAAATTTAAATTCTTGTAGTTTTTTAATGACATGTGATAAAAGAATGATTACAATTTTTCTCATTTTAAAAATCTGAATTCTAACCCTCAAGGATTACTAAATACAAATCTTTTTATCATAAAAATATTACTTATCAGTATTTTTTAAATAAGTTTTTTAAAGAAACTACCAAATAGAAATAAAATTTTGAATTAAATCTAGCTTTTAAAGAATACAGTACCTAAGTTATATAGTGACTCACCTTAGTCAAAAAATACTCAGCATTATGTATTTTAAATTACTCAACGTCATGTATTTTACATATATGACATGTTAAATATGTATGATCTATGTGGATCCTACATAAATATCTTGTTCCAATAAAGTACAAAAGAATAAGTTTTAGCTTTTAAAACCACAGCCAAACTGTCAAAATTGACTTTTTAGAGCCAGAATACCATAATGACTTTTTTTCCAAAAAAACCTGGAAGCTTTCAAATACAAAATAATGCATTATTTAATATACCAATTGCTTCTTCTATTTGTTCTTCAGTTTTTTAGAATTCTTACACAACATGTTTCATTTTGTTCCTTTTAGGAGTACTAAGTGAGTTTTTTCTGTATAAAATATGCTCAGATTGAGAGATAATTCTGGTACAGAAAGGATTTTTTTTACGATTCACAAATTGTGTCCTTCTGTCCTCACTCCTTTGCCAAGTATTCTAATTACACCACTAACTCATAATTGTCTAATTTAATGGCCTTTCCTCAGTCCACATTCTCTTGGATCTCTCCGCGAACTTACTAATAAACAATATTCCTTTTTCAAACTTGACCCTCATTTTGCTTCCACACTATGACTATATTCTCCAAGGATTATCCCTAACCTGAATCCATTTTTATAGCCCTATTACCTCATAGTATGTGACATATTTGGGCCAATGCACAATCTTCAAAAATCTCTTCCACTCTCACCCTCAGAAATTCTATCTACTCTCATGGACCCATCTATGTTCCATGAGTAAAGTTCCCAAATTTACATATTATTCCCAGATCTCTCTCCAGTTCCTTCTTACATTGCCTATCTGCCATTCCTCCTTTTGATAACCTACAGTCTCCTCAAATTCAACATATCAAATAAATTCATCAAAGCCCTGCCACCTCTGCTGGTCCTGCCCCCATTTCTACACCCCATCAAACTCTTCCTTACCTCTGTATACCCATTAATGGCACCACCACACTTCCAGTCATCCAAGCTTAAAACCTGGGAGACATCTTGGCCTTTTTACTTAACTTTGTGAACCACTGCTCCTGTATCATAAGCCACTATATTGAATACAATCTTCTTTTGAAAAGACTGCTAATATGATATGCTTTCTACCCTACCAAGACCTGCTCTTAACCTGAATTTTAAACTATCTGAATAGTCTCCTGCCTCGTCTCCTAAGTTTAGGTCTATCTTCCTTCAATTTTCCTAAAACAAATTTATAATGGCTACATACTACTTTGACCTGTGTCATTCAAACATGTCTATTAAAAGAGTAGAACAGCTTGAGGATACTGAAAACACATCTTTACAATTCTAGAGTTAGAGGACGAAATGGCTTTATATAAGCCCATACTTCTTTCAGGATCTTATTAGGATTTTACCTTAAATCTTACAATTTATCTTAAAATTGCATGTGAAGTGTTTTCTACTCTATAATCTTCATTTATAAATAGTTATTTCCTCCCCAAATCTTCTAAAAAGTGATATTCCTGGAAGGTGTGTTATATTTATCCTGTGGACCTGCATACCCTATACAGCAAGAATGTGTACCCCAATTTGAAGGGCAGAAGCCTACAGAAAACATCCAAATGTCTTCCAGATATTCAAGAGTTTGTATAATCTGACCCCAAATTACCTTTTGTTTTTTTAAAGATTTTATTTATTTGATAAAGAGAGACACAGGGAGAGAGGGAACACAAGCAGAGGGAGTGGGAGAGGGAGAAGCAGGCTTCCCACTGAGCAGGGAGCCTGATGCGGGGCTTGATCCCAGGACCCTGGGATCATGACCTGAACCAAAGGCAGACACGTAATGACTGAGCCACCCAGGTGCCCCCCAAATTACCTTTTTTACCATTTCTTGCCCAACACAAACCCTTAGCTCTTATCAAAATTATCTACTTTTAAACATCCCCTGTATACTTTCCTAATGCCATTCCATTTGTCTAGAATGCCTCTATACACCCTTCTACTTGGCTAGGTCCTATTTATACTTGAAGGTATAAATGATCTCACTTCCTCTACAAATATCCTTGTAAATGGGGCTCCTCCCTCTAAAACCATGCAGCAGTACTGTCTGTACCCCTCAACTGGCACTTAGCAAATGAAGACAGAAAAGTATATATGGCAAATCATAACAGAAATTGTTAAAAAGAGGGGCACCTGGGTGGCTCAGTCATTAAGCATCTGCCTTCAGCTCAGGTCATGATCCCGGGGTCCTGGGACCGAGCCTCGCCATCAGGCTCCCTGCTCAGTGGGAGCCTGCTTCTCCCTCTCCCACTCCCCCTATTAGTGTTCCCTCTCCTACTGTGTCTCTCTCTGTCAAATAAATAAAATCTTTAAAAAAAATTTAAAAAAGAAATTGTTAAAAATAGTAATAAAAGCTCCAAGAGCATCAAAAAGATAGTCTATCTACTTGATTTGAGTAAATTACTGCCAAATTTCTATACCAAGAGTTCAATCTGAACCAGTGTAAATTTTACTGAGAGCAAGTATACACATTTCTCATTTTGGGGTTACCTATTTTTGTATAACCTGTTTATTCTCTGTCATTCTATAATCAGCATGTTCTCATGCTTGTATCTTTTCTTCCTAATAGCATAACTCATGGAAATCAACTAGCTTGTTCAGTAATCAAAAATATTTGCATTAACCAGTATTTGAGTTCCTACTATTTGCCTCCTTTATAAAACCTATTCCAAATATGCACTGTTACATATTTCACCTTCTGTTATAAAACAATCAAATTTCCTTGTGATTTTTCCCATCACTAACAACCACAGCACTGCGTTTATGTATGTACTCCTAAGTGACCATCCAACACAGTAGTTTTGAAAATTAAAAAAAAAAAAGGACCAAACAGCTGGTCTTCTTATCAAAGTCCAAAGTGTTCTCACGGCAAATCAACTAGGACAAAATTACTCAATTGGTGTAAAATGTTGAGTTCAAGGTCATGAAAGTAGGATTAACAACCTCCCATGGTGTGCCTTTATAAAATCAGGTTTCAATGACGTTTTAGAAAATATAAAATCAAGGATGCCATCTCAAACAGAAAAACTTATGAGTTTAACCCTGGGAACAATCACAGATCTAACAAAATGATTAGGTATATCTAAAAGAGTGATCATCTACAACCTTAAAGAGGTAAGGCTATAACTACTTATCTTCAAATAAGCAACTAAGCCTCAGTCTCCAAATCCCATATATGGGAATAATGATAATCTTGCCAAATCTACTTCATAGGGTTGTTGTAATCAAGGAAAATAGGGTATTTGAATGGTTTTATGAACTATAAAATTCTAAGCAAATGTATATACTTGTAAAAACTAGATCTTGGATATCACTCCACATCGCTTTAAGTATGTAATGTGTACAAATTTTTCCAAACTAAAAATATTCTAATTCTCACGATAGAACAAAACTGCTCTCCTATTCTGCTACCATTCCTGGAACTTTACTCCTTCCCTCAGAGTCTGAGATAACACTCCTCACATTCAAATACAAGCCCCTAACTAAAAATTCATGGGTGGCTATCTTAAAATGTTAGGAAACAAGAGTTCTCAACTCAAAAACTTTTATAGTTAAAATAAAACTAGGATCAATTAAGGTAGACTAAAACCTACAGTGATATATCTAGGGCAAAACGAGTACAGCAGAGTATGTAGCAATAACTTGAGACATCCATGAAAACTAAAAACTAACACTCTCTAAAGCAGGGGACCATAAACTTGAATGGGAAGAAAAATACTCCTTCGTTTTCACTGAAATTTGCACTTCTTTAGATTTTGAATGTAGGAAACTACCCATACCAGTATTAGCAATACAGGAAAATTTGTCATTAATAGAAATCATACATATTTTTGTCTCACAACTATTGCAGATATCTCAGAATATTGTCACATGCTTATTACTGCTTAGAAAATATGGTAACTTTTAGACCTGTGGCTAGATATTTTTTAATTCATTAATAAAGAAACTTGCATCAGAACTTTAATATCTCAATAATTATAATTCAATGTAATTGATTTCTTTTGTTATTCTATGTACTTTATTTTATGCATTTAAAAACATTATTCCAAAAAAGAGAATCATAGGAGTCACAAGACTGCAAGTGTACCGTGACAAAAAAAATTTTAAGAACCCAAGCCCAAAGCAAGATCTATCATAATATGACCTAGTTCAAGAATCATGAATTACATGGGTCATAATATAAGCAGTATACATTTACTTTTGACTGGCCAATCTGTTTCTAGAAACAAAAGTTTAGGGAAAAAATTCAATCAGTATGTAATAAGCTTATTAAACCACTCAGAAAAACATCCTAAAGGGGGGTCGGGGAATGGGTTAGCCTGGTGATGGGTATTAAAGACGGCACGTACTGAATGGGGCACTGGGTGTTACACGCAAACAATGAATCGTGGAACACTACATCAAAAACTAATGATGTAATGTATGGTAATTAACATAACATAATAAAAAAAAAACATACTGAAGGACTGACATGTGAAATGATATAATGACTAGGCTTTGTTTTAAAATACTACAAGAAAAAAGGGAACAAGTAATAGATAAAACAATAGAGGGGAGCCTGGCTGACTCAGTCAGTGGAACATGCGACTCTTGATCTCAGGGTTGTGAGTTCAAGACCCACGTTGGGCACAGAGATTACTTAATAAAAAAACAGTTTATGTTAACAAACTAGAATTTAAATAAAAATTTGAAAAGAAAAAAAGAATGACAATGGAGGTTAACCGTACTATTCTATTTACATTTGTATATGTTTGTAATTTCCCATTATAAAAAGTTTAAGACTATATTCAGATTAGTAAACCTACAAGTTTACTAAGGATTATTAAGAGATGTATGGGGCATAGTCCTAAATGCTAACCAAGGTCCAGATCAAAATGAATGGCGTCTTTACATTTTGTTTCTTATTTATTTATTTATGTATTTGAGAGAGGGAGAGAGAGAGAGAGAGCACAAGCTGGGGAGGAAAGGCAGAGCGAGAGGGAGAAGCAGACGCCCCGCTGAGCAGGGAGCCCGATGTGGGGCTGGATCCCAGGACACCGGGATCATGACCTGAGCCAAAGGCAGACACTTGACCGACTGAGTCACCCAGGCGCCCCTTCATTTTGTTTCTTACACTGTTACCAGGTCTGAACCACTGCATTCATTCTTATATTCTTAGTAACACAATATTTGCTAGATACCATCTTTCTAAAAATTGGAAGAAAAACAAAGATGAAAGTTCAGTAGGTGATTACAACTAAGGAAACTCTGGAAAAGAGGCCAATCCTAACAATCTCACTAAGAACAGAATGACATGTGACGCAGCTCTTAAAAACCAAACACACAGCATTTGCTCAATTAGATTATACCTTGATCTTTATAACTCGAATTCAACAGTGGAAGTCAAGTACAAATCTGGAACACGAATAACATTACACACAATCCAGTATCTAACTTTCAGATGATTTCAGATACTCAATAAAAAAGTTTTCCCCACTACTATTATTTGGTTATCTTTTTATTTTAAATATTTTATTTGAGAGAGAGAGCAAGAAACAGAGAGAGCACAAGCAGGGGTAAGGGGTAGAGGGAGAAGGAGACTCCCGGCTGAGCAGGGAGCCTGACACGGCCCAGAACCCTGGACCCTGGGATCATGGCCTGAGTCAAAGACAGTTGCTTAATCGACTGAGCCACCCAGGTGCCCTATTTGGTTATCTTAATGTAACAACTGCACTAGTATTTTTTCTATGATACTGTGATAACTATTTCCTTGATAAAGCAAGCATTTAATGTAAATAATCTTCATTTGTTTGGCACAATAAGAAATGCATGACATTAGCTACGAACTACCATATTATCTGTGTGCCTTCATTCACCCCTATAGAGGATTTGAAAAGACCAGGTCTCTCCTGGATTAACACTCTACAAAAACAAGTGAACCATCAATGTGTGTGTGTGTGGGGGGGGGGGGGGTTATTTAAATACAAAAATCTCTAATTTTAGGTATAGCTTAATAAGAGACTTTTTTTAAATGTCTTTGGGAAATCACAATAATTTCTTTAAAACCATGTTTTTTAAAAATACAAAAAATAACAACTTAAACATATATATTTTTTACATGAATACCTTTTTAGACAGCTTTTTTCTACATTGTCTGATAATAACCATAAATATTGGAGGTAAAAGTGTTAAGTGATAGGAAATCTGTCATTTTCAGAATATAGTTCTTTTTAACCTGTTTTCTCACGTCAGCCTAATGTTTGCTTCAATCACATCCATTCATTCAGACAATAATATTTTAAAATTTTTACCGCATGAGACTCTTTAAAATACATTCAAACTTTGTACTAAAAATAAATACTGTGCAAATTTTTTTTTTTAAGATTTTATTTATTTATTTGACAGAGAGAGACACAGCTAGAGAGGGAACACAAGCAGGGGGAGGGGGAGAGGGAGAAGCAGGCCTCCCACAGAGCAGGGAGCCCGATGCGGGGTTCGAACCCAGGACCCCAGGATCATGACCTGAGCCGAAGGCAGACGCCCAACGACTGAGCCACCCAGGTGCCCCCCCTTTTTTAAAGATTTTATTTATTTATCTGACAGAGAGAGAGAGAGCACAAGTAGGCAGAGTGGCAGGCAGAGGAAGAGGGAGAAGCAGGCTCCCCGCCGAACAGGGAGCCCGATGCGGGGCTCAATCCCAGGACCCTGGGATCATGACCTGAGCCGAAGACAGATGCTCAACCGATTGAGCCACTCAGGCGCCCCACAATGTGCAAATATTTTCTTTTTTTTTTAAATTTTTACTTATTTCATTTTTTTTTTTTTTTAAGATTTTATTTATTTAGGGCCCCTGCGTGGCTCAGTTGGTTAAGCGACTGCCTTAGGCTCAGGTCATGAGCCCGGAGTCCTGGGATCGAGTCCCACATTGGGCTCCCGGCTCAGCAGGGAGCCTTCTTCTCCCTCTGACCCTCTCCCCTCTCATGCTGTTTCTCACTCACTCTCTCTCAAATAAAAAAAATAAATAAATAAATCTTTAAAAAAAAAAAAAGATTTTATTTATTTATTTATAGGACAGAGAGAGACACGGTGAGAGAGGGAACACAAGCAGGAGAAGTGGGAGAGGGAGAAGCAGGCTTCCCGCCGAGCAGGAAGCCCGATGTGGGGCTCAATCCCAGGACCCTGGGATCATGACCGGAGCCGAAGGCAGACGCTTAACGACTGAGCCACCCAGGCGCCCCTGTGCAAATATTTTCTTAAAACCCATATTAAAAATGCTTAAATTTCTTGTTTTTTCAGTTACAAATGTGATCCCTCTGGAATGTCAGCTAATCATACTGGTTCTATGCAGGTTACTACACAGTTAATGAAATAATGATGGTATAGAAAGTACAAGGAGTCTCAGTGTCAACGTCACCTTTTTTTTTTTTTAAACATTATTCACTGCGAAAATGTACACATACAGGTTTGCATAATGACCACTAGTGTGTATTACCTAAAATTATGGTTTACCGTGAAACATTCCTTAAAAGGTTAAAAAGAAAAAGAATTCAAACTGGGTTAGAAGAATACTATTGTAATCCAGCAACAATTTAGTTGGCAAATATATATGGAAACTTATGCAAATATTTTATGATATCTGTATGTTAGCTGATTTCTGATGAAGTTTCATACATCCCCCTTTTGTCATTCTAGAATTATTTCTATGCGAGATTTTCTAGATACGATAAAGGTTTTTTTTGTTTGTTTTTAAGATTTTACTTATTTATTTGACAGAGACACAGCAAGAGAGGGAGCACAAGCAGGGGGAGTGGGTGAGGGAGAAGCAGGCTTCCTGCGGAGCACGGAGCCCGATGTGGGGCTCGATCCCAGGACCCTGAGATCATGATCTGAGCCGAAGGCACATGCTTAATGACTGAGCCACCCAGGCACCCCTGATAAAGTTTATTTTTTTAAAAAAGATTTTATTTATTTATTTATTTGACAGAGAGAGAGAGCACAAGTAGGCAGAGCAGCAGACAAAGGGAGAGGGAGAAGCAGGCTCCCCACTGAGCAGGAAGCCCAATGCGGGGCTCGATCCCAGAACCCCGAGATCATGACCCGAGTCGAAGGCAGACGCTTAACTGACAGTCACCCAGGTGCCCCAAGGTTATTTTTTTTTTAAACAAACTATAAATTCCTAAAAATATTAGCTGTCCATGAGACTAAAATTTTTTAAAAGTATTAAGTAGAATAAGCAACCTATATGATTTAATATTCAGGTCACATGGGCACTGAAGGCTCAAGTAATAATACAAAGCAGGCTACTATTAACTTTGATAACCCCCGTTTTAAAATCATTTTCTTATCTAATTATACCCCAAAAGCCCAGAATCCCTATGCTTTCAAACTATTCTCTCTCCAGTTGTGTAATGCTTGGATAAATGTAATCTAATAAAGGCAATAATAATAATAATGACTCAGCTTCTCTTGAGCATTTAATATGTGTCAGGCACTTTGCAAAAAGCTTTATATATTATCTTATTTAATCCTCACAAATTTCTAAGATATAGGAACTTTTATTATCCCCATGTAAAAAGAAGGAAAACCAGTCAATCTCCAATTTTAGATAATTCCTAAAATTAAATATGGTTGCAAAATATGGTTCCATTTCCCAATTTTTCATAAAATATGCATAGAGTCATATCATTTCAAGTAATACAAAAACTATTCTTTCTTTTTATAACTCAGAGATTGGTTTAAAAAAAAAAAGCATACAATCAACTTTAGAGTCATTCTTTTTTAAAAATGAAAGAAACTTTTTTTGGCCAACGAGTAACAACAGGAAAAATATCAACAAAGTATAGAAACCATAATTCTACTTCTATGTTCTCGTGTACCTAACTTTCTTTACTTCTTTGAAGACACTCTTACAGTACAAGGTTATTAATCTCTTTCCTTTTTTTTTTTTTAAAGATTTTATTTATTTATTTGAGACAGAGAGAATGAGAGAGAGAGAGTACATGAGAGGGGGGAGGGTCAGAGGCAGAAGCAGGCTCCCTGCCGAGCAGGGAGCCCGATGCGGGACTCGATCCAGGGACTCCAGGATCATGACCTGAGCCGAAGGCAGTCGCTTAACCAAATGAGCCACCCATGCGCCCTATTAATCTCTTTCTTAAACAATGTATCCTTCTTGCTTCAACAGTTTTCACCTATTACTAACAAAGCACTATGATCCTTTCTGTACCCTAAGAAACTTAGCAAACTTGACATCCTATATTACAATCTACAATGTTTGTTAATGAGTTAAAGCATTTTACATGAGATCCTTAAAGGCAATACATAAGATTAAAAAGATTATATAAAATTCTAACCTGAAACCAATTTATTTTGATGAAAAATATTAGAACCTAAAGCAGTATTTGTTTTCAATAAACGTTTAATAGAAATAAACCTAATCTTATTGATAAGTTTAGCTAGTTCTACTATTCTCTGGGAATAAACTGCTCACTCTTGAGAGAAGACAGTTCTTCTTTACACATTTAATGAATCATTTTTTGCCTACAATGTTACTTTCACTAATAATGCTTGGGATGAGTATCAACTCTTTAATTAATAGAGTATTTAGATACAGTCCAAGCCAAAGGCACTGAGATGCATTAAAAGACTCTCCAGATCATTCTCAAACTAATTAGCTATGAATTCATTCTTATACCTGAAAAGTTTACTGCCAAAATAGAAAATAGGGGCGCCTGGGTGGCTCAGGCTTAATTTCTATAAGCTCATACAGTAAAACCATGCTAATTTATACTTTATAAAGTCCACTTAAATCTTTTGGTGTGTTAACTTTTTCTTCTTCCCCAGAGTAAAACTGGATTAAACCTGGATACATAATTGAGAGAAAACAATAGGCTACCTCATTCAGTAAGATGTCTTCTCACTTGAGATAAGCTCTCTACCCAACTTCCATTCAAGTCCTAAAACATGTCTAGATTTGCTCTTCCGGCCCTTCATATACATAATACCCTAGGATGCCATTTCTATCAACTGTTATTCTTAGCTCAATTATAAGGCATTAAAAAAATTATTAGACAAGGATAAATAATGAGGCACATTTTGAGGCAAATAATAAGATAAATAAAGGTGTTCTGCCTGCTTTAATAAAAATGTAGCAATCAATTATCTAGCAATAAGAAATTTTAATTTTATTCATATTGTCAATAACTATAAATGCTGGATGTACTATCATACCAAAGGATGAAGAATACAGAAAATAAGACCTGGGTTCAAGTCCCGATAAGTTTCTTATCTCTTATTTATAGTAAATAAAAGGTAAGTAACAATTCTGCCAGAATTATATAATTTATAAGATTCTTCTGAGACTGAATAAATTAATTTAAATGAAAACAATTTAAATGAAATACTATAAAGCACTAAATAAATGTTATCATATCAGCACATCACATGAAAGTTCAGAACACCGGGGGTAAAAAAAAAAAAAAAAACCCAAAAAAGGAAAAGATACCAACAAAGGATTAGCAATCAGAAGTATACTGGGGGGGCACCTGTGTGGCTCAGTCGTTAAGCATCTGCCTTCGGCTCAGGTCATGATCTCAGGGTCCTGGGATCGAGCCCCGCATCGGGCACCCTGCTCAGCGGGGAGTCTGCTTCTCCCTCTCTGCCTCTCTGCCCCCGCTCATGCTCACATCCTCTCTCTTTTTTTCTATATCTCTTTCTCAAATAAATAAAATCTTTGGGAAAAAAAAGTATATTGGACCACTCAAAAGTATCACTTAAAGCCAGAAGACAGTTGTGTCATGTTTTCAAAATCCTGACAGAAAATAATTTACAACTTAGAATATTATATCCAGGGCGCCTGGGTGGCTCAGTTGGTTAAGCCACTGCCTTCGGCTCAGGTCATGATCCTGGAGTCCCGGGATCGAGTCCCGCATCGGGCTCCCTGCTCGGCGGGGAGTCTGCTTCTCCCTCTGACCCTCCCCCCTCTCATGTGCTTTCTCTCTCTCATTCTCTCTCTCTCAAATAAATAAATAAAATCTTAAAAAAAAAAAATACTTTGCCTCCTCATCTCCCATGATTGATGCAGAAGATTATAAAAAAAAAAAAAAAAAAGAATATTATATCCAGCAAAATCAGTAATTCTGGAGTAAAGGTAAAATAAACATACTTTCAGATGTAAAAGTCTCAGAAAATTTACTCCCATACACCCTGTTTCAGGAAGTTACTGAAGGCTGTCAGTAAAATGAGTAAAACAAGAAAGAACAATATACAGGAAATAAAGACTCCATAGCAAAAGAAATGCAAAGAGAATTTCCAGGATCATGGTAAACAGGCTCCAAGATGACAACTGTACAGTAAGCCTAGCGAGCCTCGGAAACTCCCTTGGCCACACTTACAATTTAGTTGCAAGGGGAACTAAGGAAGCTGCAAGACAGGAAATGATTATCTGATGTATTTTGCTGTATTGCAAGAAGCTTTAGAGAATTTTAGCAATAACACACAGAAAAGTAGGGAAACTAAATAATATAACTATTTCAGGAATATAAAAAGCTTTATAAATCAAATGCAGGAATAAAATCATAGTAATCTTCATGGCTCCACTGCAAAACTAGTTACATAAGAATCACAAATAGGTAAAAAAAATTAACACTGATTTAATGAAAAACTGGAATATACATATGGAAGAGATGACAAGTAGATGTATTTTTTTCTGAATTTATGCAAGTACATGTATTTTTAGGAAGGAAGATGTAAGAGTTAAATCTTCACCTAATATAACAATAAATGGATATTTAAAATTGAACAAGAATCAAGAAATAGTAGCATTAATATGTTGTTTAGAAAACAAAGAATAAAATACCAAAAGAAGGAGCAAAAAGAGTTACCAGTGATTGGCACTGAAAATTAGACATCGAAGTAGGGAAAGGCTGGTAGGAATAAGATGAAGGACCTCTGTTTTTAATTTTAAGCCTACAGTACTTACACGAACTTTAAGTATATTCATACAATTCTTTGTATCTTTTTTTATTATGTTATGCTAATCACCATACATTACATCATTAGTTTTTGATTCATACAATTCTTTTTAAAAAATATATATATAAATATGTAAGTAACAAAAACAAGTGGAAAATAAAAGAAAAGACCATTTCAAGACCCCGATTTCTACTTTCTCTATCTCTGAAATAATCCAAGCAGAGGCAAGATAGATAAATACAAGTTAGGGATGCTCTGGATGAGATTCCTGTACTAGGTAAGAGGTCCAGTTGATAACCTCAAAATGGTTTCATACAAATTTTGGATTATATAATCACTTCTTTATTCCATGTGCTTGTAAGTACTTAAATATATAATTTATAGAAGAATAATTTCATAATACCTTATTTCTTTTAAAAGCAATATATATTTTCTTTAGCCTAACTTGCAGAAATTTTACTCACACTAAGTGCCAGTTACATGCAGTGTTTTGTACTCTGTACCCTCACAAGAGAAGGCAGGTATAATTATGACCTCACATTTTATTAATAAGAAAACTGAGTGGCCAATATATTAAGTAAATTGTCTTAAGTCACCAAATAGTGCATAGTGGAGTCAGAAATCACAGCCCTAATTCTATGACTCTAAATCCCACTCTCATACCACTGTCCAGTTCCTTATTTCTCAACTCAATGAATAAATGTTTATTGTGTGGTGCCTGTGTGCTAACATACTATTCTAGATGCTGGAAATAAAGTGATAACGGAAACAGACAAGTCCCTGCCCTTTACATTAATTACATTATAATGAAAAAGACAAAAAAAACCCGATCATATAACTACATAATGTGATGCTAGATAATAAATACAAAGAAGGGTGAAGAATTGGAGAGAAGCAGTGGATCTTTTTACCTAAGGTAATGAGAGGGAGCCTCTCTAGGCAGTGACCTTTAAGCAGAGATATGTCTGAATAAGGAACCAAACCACATGAAAATATAGGGGAAAACATGTCAGGGAAAGAGAAGAACAAATGGAAAAGCCTCAGGGAGAATGAAATTTTGTTTGTTCAAGGATGAGTAAAAAGGCCACTGAGGCTAAAGTGAAATGAGCAAAGCAGAGTAGGATATGAAGTTAAAGACACGCAGACTCATATAGAGTCTTAAAGACTGTTATTAAAAAAAAGCATTTTTTCTGCTTATGATGGAAGCCACCGAAGGATTTTAGATGGAGGAATGAATGATCTGATTGAGAACATTTAAATATCTCTCTGGTGATAATGCTGAGAATTGATTTAGCCAGGGTTAAAGGAAGATGATCAAATTAGAAAGGTACAGAAAATCTGAGATCAGAAGCTGTCCAATATGCTAACCTCCAGCCCCATGCAGCAACTGAGCATTTGAAATGTGGCTCATCTGAAATTGAGATGTGTTTTAAACATAAAATACACACCTGATTTTGAAGACGTTTTGTAGGAAAGAAAAAAAGTAAAATAGCTCAACACTTTTTTACATTTATTACATGTTGAAATGATAATATTTTAGGTATATTAGGTTAAATAACATAATTAAAATTAATTTCACTGGTTTCTTTTTATTTTTTTAATGTGGGAACTATAAAATTTTAAATTCCAAATGTAGCTCCCATTATATTTCTATTTGACAGTGCTGATCTAGATAGTGACTTGCCTAGAGTTTTAAAAGGAGTGAGGGGTGCCTGGGTGGCTCAGTCAGTTAAGCATCTGACTTGGGCTCAGGTCATGATCTCAGGGTCCTGGGATTGAGCCCTGCTTGAAGCCCCTAGTCGAGCCCTGCATTAAGCCCCACAAGGAGCCTCATGTGGGGCTCTGTGCTCAGTGGGGAGTCTGCTTCTCGTCCTCTCCCTCTCCTTTTCCCCCATTGGTGTGTGTGTTCACGTGCTCTCTCTCTCTCTCAAATAAGTAAAAAATCTTTGGAGAAGGTAAGAACTATGGGATTTGGGATACATTTTGAAAGCAGAGCCTATAAAACTTGTTTGAGGAGTAAATGTGAGGAGTAAGAAAAGGAGAGAAATCACTTTGATTCCAAAAATTTTGGCCTCAGAAACTACATAACTTGGTGGTGAAAAATACTAAGATGGGGAAGTCTGGGCTGGAATCTTACATCTGAGCTGCCCTTCTGGCTATCCCAATGTCAAGTCATGGGCTAGGCACTCACAAATGAAGGGGCTTCATTCATAAGGAGTATAAGTAAACGAACCCTTAGAGTTATGGAGTGGTCAGCCTGGAAAGCCTATTCAACAACCTCGTGCCAAGTATTCTGAGTAGTGGATCAGTAAACACTGTTGATTAGTTGCTGGACCACACTGCAGCCACATAAGTCTGGTTCCTATGGAACGCTAGACTCTGCTAATAAGAACATCTGAGGAAATATCGTAACTGGGAGTTCAAATGTTTTAATCTCACAGCCCACACTTCCAGTGCTAGCTCCACCACACTGAATGAAGGATACTTGACCTCTCCATCCCTTTACTCACTTTTAAAATGAAGGTAATACCTACCTCAAGCTGTGAGGATTAAATAAGATAATGTATGTAAGGTAATTAACAGCTGACCTTTGACCTGGCACATAGTATAAGTTTAATACATTACAGCTCTTAGTAAAATCATAGAGTAAGAAATGGAATAATTAAAGCTACAAAGGATTTTTGGAGAGTTTCATTCTAGTTCTACTTTCATAATAGAATATATAGTATCTAATTTCAGAAATCTCTAAAATTAAAATGTGTTACCTGTAAGTAGTGTTTGGAACATAGACATCCCTGGCAGGAAACTCCAAAATTTCTCTGGTAGGCCTAACCCTACTGTCTGGGTAAAGCTTCACTTGAAGCAGCTCTGGAGTTAGGCAATAATGGGGATTTTCAGGTGCAGGAGAAATGTCTATCTTCAGCTGAGCTGCATATAAAAACATATTATAAAAACAATGTAAACATAATAAAAACTTCATGTAAAAATGTTCCTGGAAGGATTTAGATCACATTTTTGCAAGAAGTTATAAATTACTGATACAGACATAATTACATGTAAAATAATAAATGCCTACCAAATGAATGAATGAGAAGAAAGAAAGAAGCAAAAGAAAGAAAGAAAAAACAGAAACAGAGGCATCTAGCATAAAACAAGGCAACATTCTGAAAGATGAGTGATTTAATTGGAACTTTTTTTACTCTGGAATGGTTTGCTCTGATTATATGAATCTGTTTCTGAATATTTACCATTCTATGTACATTTTCTTTCCTCTAAAAAATAATTTTAAGCCATGATATTATTCATCATTCACATTTCAGTACTCAAATTATCAAAAGTACTGAATCTTGCATACAAACTGTTAAGACCATGAGAAGAGAATAATAAAATGAAGAAGACTGACAAGCACTGGGCAAAGAAAGATAGATGGGTTAGATAAGTGAAAAAAGGAATGCATAATTACCAACAATAGGACATATTAGTGATGATAAGGGTTGTATTAATGTCTACTCAAAATTTTAAAATACCTGTAATAGGTCTTAGTCGCCGTAAAACAGAAGATGGCCTTCTCATATCAGCAAGAAATTTGTACAGATCTTCATCACTTAGGCGGTCTCCTTCCTGAGAAAAAAGTATTCAATAAAACAAATACAGTAGATTGAAAATAAATGTATATTGCCTGTTAATATTCATACCCTTTTCTGTCGGTTTAGTCAGAATGAAAAGTAAGATTAAATTAATATAATTATGATTAAAAATAAATATGCTGATTTATTTCCTTTTTTATGCTTTCAAATTTTATTAAGAGTTATGATACTATTATCTATAATTTTATATATTTACTTATAGCCCATTATTTATGTCTATAAGGTATTACAGGACACTAAAATACAGAAAATCCATACAATTTAGAGATAGATGAAAAGGAAAAAAAAAATAAAAATATAGACATAAAAGAAACATATACATATGACAGTCTTAAACATTTTTTACACTTGAATGTTTGTCTTTTCAATTTCCTATCACCAAATTTCTCAAATGCAAAATATACAGCATTAACTAAATTTGAAAAAAAAAAAGAATAAGTAGCAACAAAAACTGCACCTTTTTTTCTGATTGCAAGTACTTTTTTTTTTTTTAATATTTTCAGTTGAGTATAGCTAACACACAATATTACATTAGTTTCAGGTGTACAACATAGTGATTCAAGGAATTTATACATTATGCTATGCTCACCACAAGTGTAGCTATCATCTATCACCATACAACACCATTACAATATCACTGACCATATTCCTTATGCTGTGGCTTTTATTCCCGTGACTTCATTCATTCCATAACTGGAAGCCTGTATCTCCCACTCCCCTTCATCCATTTTGCCCATCCCCCCACCCTTAACCCTTTCTGGTAACCATCAATTTGTTCTCTGTATTTATGGGTCTGATTCTGCTTTTTGTTTGTTTATACATTTGTTTACAGAAATTACTCATAAGGAAAAGAATAATTATCCTGATACTAAGACCAGAAAGAAAATTGTGAAACAATCTCAATCAATGGGAAAAGAGACAAGCAAACAAACAACAAACCAAACTACACCTAATACAAAATTTTCAATTTAATATTTTTTCTTACAATTAAAATAGGTAAGAATTTTACGCCTTTATTCAAGAGTCAATCTTTAGATTTCATTAATCCAAACCTCCTGCACTTGATATCTTATGGTTTTTAATGCACTGTTTATATATTTATTTTATGTTAATGAACACATTTAACATTACTGTATTACTGTGAGCTCACCTTGAGCCATATCCCATTTGTTCACTATTACATACTCTACAGAGTAAAGAACTGATCTTCTTTCATCCCACTATTCAGAAAAGTGATTTTTAATTTTCAAGTGATTCAAGATTTTTATTAATACTTTAATAAATAGTTTTGAGTTTTATTAAGTTATGATTAGAGAATTTCATTTTATGAAGATTTTTTCCTGTGGCCTAATTATTGTAAATGTTCTATCAGTTGCTAAAACAGTATACTCTCTCCTCTTTTGACTCAGATCTTTAAATGGTCCTTATTGATAGTACATTCAGATTATGTCTACTTAATTATTTCTGTCCACTTAACCTGTTAAATTGATTCTATTATTGGCCTCTACTCTTTACTCCCTGTGTGCCTTTTGTTGGGTGAGGCATAATTCCCACCCCTCAGTTTGGCCATGTGACTTGTCTTGGCCAATAAGCAAATGTGATGCAGAGACCTGACAAACATTTGCACAAATGAGCTTGGCCCCCCTGTTGAACTTCTGCCATTAGTATGAGAACATGACCAAGCCAACCTGCTAGAGGATAAGAATAGAAGTAGAGAGACACGGAGACACCTGAGTCATTTCAGTCTTCCCAAAAGAAGTCAGTCTAGATCAAATGATCTAAGTCAATCTCCAAACATGAATGAGCCTAGCTGACACCCCCCACTTCCACATTGCGTATTCACCACTGTGTACTCCAACTTATATACCTGTCAACAAATAAAACAAATGTTCTTGAAACTAATGGGTGGGTTTAATTTTGTTTTTATATCTCCATGTACTTTTAATAATTTTGACTTGACAATTTCAAATCTGTATATAAGCACTCCTAATTACTATATCAAATTCATGGTTAGTAATCGCTCATCAACTTTAAAAAAGAACTGCCTTCTGTTTCTCATTTTGTACCTTGAATTCTACTGTATTAAAATTGTAATCTCTGCTTTTTACTTACTTTGCATTTGCCTGATGCATAGTATACTAGCTGTTTAAAAATACTTTTAAAAATTATACATGCTAATCATTAAAAAAAATTGTACAAAGTATAAATGCTTTCCATTAAACAAACAAATAAATGCTTTCTATTGCTGATGTTTCCAATAATCATTCATTTAAAGTTTTCACAATCACTTTGTGCTAGTTTCCAGCTACCAGTCTCCAACACAGTATCCAGTACATGGTGAATACTCAAAAAATATTTGCTGGATTAATAGGTAGGTGGGTGGATGGATGCTGAACAGTCAGAAACTATTTGTTGGATCAATAGTCAGTACATGCTGAACAGTCAGAAACTATTTGTTGGATCAATAGGTAGGTGGGTGGATGGATGACTTGTTGATTTAAGGTTACAAAACCAGTTCAATAAAAAAGTAGGCTGAAGAAATGAAAAAAGAACTGGTGAAATAGTGCAGAAGTGATATAGCGGTTGAAGAAGTAGAAAGAGAGAAAAATGTCATAGCTGCAAGGCTGTGTCACTATATCACATAAATCTACTGCCTGGTTTCTGTAGCTTTATTTAGCCGATCACTTCATCCAAGTAACACGGTGGCCTTTTCTTTCTTGTTCTATTGTCCATAATAAAAAGACCCTTACCACTTCAGATACTTCTCAGCTGCTTTACTCTCCACTGGAATCTCTCAGACCAGCTGTCTATAAATGCTATTGCAATAAAGTTGTGAAAGGGCCTTCAAGCAGATTGCTAGCTTTCACTTCATGGCACATCCTTTCCTAAACCTTGCCTCTTTCAAGTTAGAAGATGTCCGTAGGCCAAGATTTCCTCCTCTTATTTAGAATAAGACCTCAAAAGAAGGAATTCTTGGACAATACTTAGCATTTGCCCTTCATCTGTTCCAAAATATATGCATGGTACCAATTCATTTTGTATCAAAATCCAGTATGGACATGCATATGTGCATGTACTCATACAAAAATTAGGGGGAAAAAAGCTCACCAAAGCAATTTTTAACCTCACTATGTGCAATGCGCTATTATTTTTCTATTCTACTGTGTTTGTTTTTAAGCAGGGTATTATCTATTATATTTCCATTACTGTTAATGGATCATGACCAGCATTTAAAAACTCCTGATTTGATTCATGATTTGAAGTATAGAGAACATATTTGCAAAGAATAAAATATCTTTGATCAAGAACTTCTTGGACCTATAAATGCACCTATAAAAATGTTAACTACCTTTTAGCACAAAAATGCACTATAAAGACCTGAGAGTCCTATTCCATACACCATGGATGTGGTAAATTCAACCAAAAAAAACTTGGGTGGGGAAGGGAGATACAACCACACAATCACTGACTAAGAAAATTCATAAACATAAATGTTTAAAAATTACAATTAAGAAATAGGATATAAATGTGGAGGATTGATTTTGATGTGTTAGTATAACATTTAAATAAATATAATTATACAAGAGGTACAATATTATTTTATTCTTATACTTTCATCCTTAAAAGTTTTTTTACATTTCTCAAAATCAAAATCACTGCATGTATATGTACAATTACAAATTTTCTGAAACCAAAAAAATTTTATGTACAAATAGCCCCTTAGAATAACTACATGACAGAACAATACCTGCTTAAAAAAATTCGTCACTGTGAGAGTAGCAGGTCGAAAGCTGGTCAAGTTACAAGCATCATCTCCACTTGTTGTCCTTTCGAGGGATCGTCTGCCAACAATACTAGAATTCCTCCTCTCTGACCAAGACCCTTTTCGTTCTACCAAGGGGGGAAAAAACAGTATGATATTCATTTTCATAATATTTAAAACTTGTTTCCAAGCAGCTTTCCAAACACAGGGAAAAAAATCATTAAAGTTGAAAACTATTCAGCATATTGACTGTAGTAAGAATTTCACTTCTGGAGGGGCGCCTGGACGGCACAGGCAGCTAAGCATCCGACTCTTGGTTTCAGCTCAGGTCATGATCTCAGACTTGTGAGACTGAGCCCCACGTCAGGCTCCGCACTCAGCGCAGAGTCTGCTTAAGACTGTCTCTCCCTCTCCCCCATGCTCACTCTCTCTCTCAAATAAATAACCTTAAAAAAAAAAAAAAGAATTTCATTTCTGGAGAGATCAGTAAGGAAGCACTATACCTAAATCACCCGGTTCTCTTTTTAAAATTTCTCTAGTGTAAAAAAAAGTCTCTACTACACTAAAATTATGCATAAAACCAAAGATGAGCTATGAAGAGCAGCTGCAGGGGAACTATGCATTTGCTAGGAAATATTCACACAATAAAAATTTTAGTAACCATAATAGTCCCTGACTTGAATTTGAATTCGAAACAGAATTTTAATTCAAAGTCCTTGCAAGATAACCCTATTAGCATTTGAATTTGAAACAGAATTTTAATTCCAAGACCTTGCAAGATAACCCTATTATTTAAAACCAACTGAAGATCTATGTTGCAGAGCAACAAAGAAACAGAAGACTTAAAACTATAAACAAACTAGACATAACAGATAGCTATAATACATATCAGCAAGCAAAAGTAGAATACATGCTCTTCTCAAGTGCACAAAGGACATTCTCCAAGGCAGACTGACCCATAAGACAAAAATACAGTAAATTCAAAAGGACTGAAATTACATAAAATCTGTTCTCAAACAACAGTGAAATCAAACTATAAATCAGTAACAGAAGAATATTCGGGAAATTCATAAACATGTGGAAGTTAAACAGCAAACTCTCAAATAACCAGTGGTCGAAGAGGAAATAGCAAGGGAAATGAGGAAATTTAGTTAAAATGTATGAAAATGAAAACACAATATCCTAAGACACATGGGATGCAGTGCTCAGAGGAAAATTTTATCTATAAATGCCTATCCTAAAAAAAAAAGAAGAAAGCTCTCAAATCTTGTAACTTAACTTACATTTTAAGAAACTAGAAAAAGAGAAAACTAAAACCAAAGGAAGCATGAGAAAGGACTCAAAAATGACAACAGCTGAATGGCAATAAATGAAATAGAAACTAGAAACACATCAATGAAACCAAAAACTGGATCTTCAAAAAGAAAATTTTAAAAACATAAGCTAAATAGGTAATTTAAAAAATAGGAAAGGCTCAAATTACTAAAATCAGGAATGAATGAGGAGACATCACTACAGCTCTTAGAGAGAAAAAGGATTATATTACAATTTTATGAATAACTGTAAGTCAACAATTAGATAATTTACACAAAATGAACCAATTTCTAGAAAGAAACAGTACTGAAACTGATTTAAGGTGAAAAAAAGAAAATATAGGGCGCCTGGGTGGCTCAGTTGGTTAAGCGACTGCCTTCAGCTCAGGTCGTGATCCTGGGGTCCCCGGATCGAGTCCCGCATCGGGCTCCCTGCTCAGCAGGGAGTCTGCTTCTCCCTCTGACCCTCCCCCCTCTCATGTGCTCTCTCTCATTCTCTCTCTCTCAAATAAATAAATAAAATCTTTAAAAAAAAAAGAAAAAGAAAAAAGAAAATATAAAAAGATCTAAAGTAAGTGAAAAGATCTACTTAGTTAAATAAAACTTACCACAAAAAAAGCCAAGATGGCTTCACTAGTGAATTCTTCCAATTTTTCAAAAACCAAATACCAATCCTTCACAAAACCCTCCAAAAAACAAAGCAATAATTCACAATTCATTCTGTGAGGCCGGTGTTACTTTGATATCAAAACCAGACAGAGATGTCAAATAAAGAAAAACTGCAGACCAATATCCCTTATGAATATAGAAGAAAAATTTTGAACAAAATACTGAGAAACATATTCTAACAACTACAAAAAACTTATGTACCATGACCAAGTGGGATTTCTCCCAAAAATGTAAGATTAGTTTAACATTCAAAATGCAATCAATTAATGCAATACACCCTACTAAAAGAATATAAGACAAAAACCATACAAGTCAACTCAAAGGCAGAAAAAGCATCTGACAAAATCCAACATCCTTTCATGATAAAAACACTCAAAAAGTTAGGCACAGAAGGGAATTTCATCAATCTACTAAATTATGTCTATAAAAAACCTACAGCAAACATCATACTTGATGATAAAGACTAAATGCATTCTCCCCCAGGTCAAGAACAAGAAGAGGATATCTACTCTTCCCACTTTAATATTATATAGAAGGTTCTAGTTATGAGATCATTAGAAAAGAAAAAAGAAATAAAAGACATCCAGATTGAAAAGGAAACAGTAAACTTTTTGTTATTTGCAGATGACATGATCTTGTATAGAGAAAATCCTAAAGAATCCAGGAAAGAAAAAAATAACACTGTAATTAATAAACATTTTCAAAATGGTTTCATAGTACAAGATCAATATTCAAGTCAATATTCTATACACAAGAAATGAACATTCTAAAAATGAAATTAGGAAAACAATTCCAGGGGACCCTGGGTGGCTCAGTCGTTAAGCATCTGCCTTCGGCTCAGGTCATGATCCCAGGGTCCTGGGATTGAGCCCTACATCCCGCTCCCTGCTCTGTGGGAAACCTGCTTCTCCCTCTCCCACTCCCCCTGCTTGTGCTCCCTTTTTCTCTGTGTCTCTCTCTGTCAAATAAATAAATAAAATCTTAAAAAAAAAAAAAAAGAAAGAAAACAATTCCATTTAAAATAGCATAAAAAACAGTAAAATATTTGGGTATACATTTAACAGAAAGAGAACAAGACCTGTACATTGAAAACTATAAAATGTTGGAAAAATGTTAAGATCTAAATAAATAGAAAAACATTTCATGGATTGGAAGACTTAATATTGTTAAGAGGGCAATACTCCCCAAATTAATTTACAGACTCAATGTAATGCCTATCAAAATTCCAGTTGTCTTTGTGCAGAAACTGACAGCTGATCCTAAACTTCATATGAAACTACAAGGGTCCAAAATAGGCACACCCACACAAAATCTTTAAAAAAGATAATAAAGTCGGAGGACCACTCTCCCCACTTTCAAAAATTATTGCAAAGCTAAAATAATCAAGACAGAATAGTATTACCATAAGCTTAGAAATATAAATCAATGGAACAGAATTGAGAGTCCAGAATTAAACCAATATATCTCTCATGAACTGATTTTCAATAAGAATGGCAAGACCATTTGCTGGAGAAAGAACAGTCTTAGCAAATGGGCGTTGGGACAACTCAGTATCTATGTAAAAAGAATAATGTTGGACCTCTACCTCTAACCATGTACAAAAAGTAACTTGAAATGGATTATACCCAAATGTAAGAGCTACACCTATAAAACTCTTAGACAAAACACACAGGTAGATCTTCCTGATCGTGGGTAAGGTAATGCTTTCTTAGATATAACTCCAAAAGCACAAGCAACAAAAGAACAGAAAAATGGAACTTTGTCAAAAAATATCTGTGCTGCAGACACCATCAAAAAAAAAAACACCAACCCACAGACCGAGAGAAAATATTTCCAAGTCCTTAGATAAAAGATTTGTATCCAGAATACATAGAGAACTCCTACAACTTGATGATAATAATATAAAAAAGCCACATAAAAAATGAGCATCCACTAGGTAACAAGACAAAACAGGTATTTTAAAAATGGGCGAAGTTAGATATGACTACATCTTTCTCCAAAGAAAATAAACAAATAGCCAGTGCAAAAAATAATACTCAAGATCATTAACTATCAAGGAAAGGCAAATCTAAACCACAATGACAAACCTCTTTACGTGCACTAGAATGGCTGTAATCAAAGGGCCAGATAATAAAAGTGTTGTCAAAGATATGGAGAAATTGGAGCCTTCACACACTATTAATAGAATTTTTAATGGTGCAGCAACATTGGAAAACAGCTTGGCAGTTCATCAAAAGGTGAAATACAGAATTGTCCTATGATCCAACAATTTCTAGTATATAAAGAAATGAAAACATGTCCACACAAAAGCTGGTACATGAACCTTAACTGCAGCATTATTCATATTAAACAAAAAGTATAAACAACCCAAATGTGCATCAACTGATGAACGGATTAATAAAATGTGGCATATCCACATGATGTACTATTATTTGGCAATAAAAAGAAATTAAATACTAAAAAAAAAGAAAAATTAAATACTGATACATGCTACAACATGAACTTTTAAAACATTATGCTATGTGAAAGAAACTAGTCACACAAAGACTACATATTGTATAATTGTATTGATATGAAATGTCCAGCATAGGCAAATCCATACAGACTAAGGAGTTATGAAGTTATTTAGGGTTGGGTTTCGGGATTAGGAGAGAATGGAATTACTGCTAATGAGTGTTCCAAAATTAGATTGTGGGAACACTCTGGTTTCTCTTCAGATCGCATAAATCTTTCGCCTTTTACCAAAATTAGATTGTGGTGATGGTTGCAGAACCTTGTGAATATACCAAAAAAACAACGAATTATACACTTTAAAGGGGTGAACTGTATAGTATATAAATTACATCTCAATAAAGCTGTGGGGGAAAAAAAGCAAAAACAGAAAACCCTTTATGCCTCAGAACACTGCAAAGTCTACAAATAAAACAAGCCTATATAGAAAAAAGAAAAAAATTATATATTTAGAAATATTTTATATAAAACACTCTTACCGCCAGTGCTTATTTCCACCTCTGCAGAATCTCTTTCCAAACTCCCCGCACTGCTAACAATATTCATTAAATGGATTGCAGTCCAAGCAAAAGGCATACGATACTTCCCAAGTCTTTGACAAAACTGATCGGCTTGACTTTTCAGCTTCTCCAATTTTTCCTTATTCTGCAAAACAAAACTTTATACATTATATAATTATGCTCAAAAGAAATGAATTAAAGACTACTTCGTAATACATAAAAAGACAGGGTAAGAATTCTCAATTCTCAACAAAGATGGAAAAATAGGGGCGCCTGCGTGGCTCAGCTGGTTAAGCAACTGCCTTTGGCTCAGGTCATGATCCTGGAGTCCCAGGATCAAGTCCCACATTGAGCTCCCTGCTCAGTGAGGAGTCTGCTTCTCCCTCTGATCCTCCCCCATCTCGTGCTCTCTCATTCTCTCTCTCTCAAATAAGTAAATAAAATCTTAAAAAAAAAAAAAGTCTGCCTTCAGGTCATGATGCCAGGGTCCTGGGATCGAGCCCCGGGCAGGCTCCCTGCTCAGCGGGGAGCCTGCTTCTCTCTCTCTCCCCTCTGCCCCTTGCTCAAGTGCTCTCTCTCGCTCACTCTCTCTCTCAAATAAATAAAATCTTTTTTAAAAAAAGATGGAAAAATAATCTATACCTTTCAGAGATCAACTAACACTATTTATCTTAAGCACTGAATAATTTCAACCCATTCTATAAATGTATGTATAGAGTAAGTCTTTCAAATTTCTCTTTGTGATTTTCTCACCTTGGTAGGAAAGAAAGGAGAGCAAGTGCCAAACATGTTTATGTATTACAAGTACTATTTTATGAAAAGGAACATAACCATATTCTAGTCAGTAACTGCTAACTATTAAATATTCAAGGTAATGACTTACTAAATTTTATTATACTGAAAAAGATGGAAGCAGTCAAGCCATTTGGAACTAATCCTTAATTTATGGCAAGAAAAGGAGTAAGGTAAGGTGGGAGTGGGGGGCCATAAATACGCTAATAACATATAAGCCCAGAACTGTAATAAAAGAAGCAAAGAAAAAATTATTACAAAGGGACTAAATCCTAGAAACAGACTGATGGTCCAAACAGTATGTGCCTCTCGGGAAGATATCCTGAAGCTGGCCCAACTTTCAGGCTGTCCCTGACACAAACACTAAGGTGGCCTGTGACAGCCAACCAATGGTCCAAGAGTAAAAACCTACATCAAATCTCCTACGTACTCTTTCCATATAGGATGTATTCTTTAATGATTGTCCTACCTTGAGACTCAGGTCTGGGAAAAGGGGGAAGGATAACTAAATGGTAGCACTGTTTATTGCTATCTATTATACTTCCAAAATAGAATCTTGCTTTAAGAGACTAGATATCCAGTGTACTTGATTCTATCAACTTATACACATATGTAATAGGCTGCTAATATAACTATGAGCTCCATAAAACAGCAAATTTAATTTAAAAAATGACAACCTGGGGAAAGCCAGAATACATTAACCCTGATTTCAACCAGCTAGCCAGGGATAAGAGAACATTATCAGGTACCCAGGTCAACCTCAATCAGCAGAAAAGTCTCAGTTCTTGTTATAAATTTCACAAAGACAGAAAGCAAAACATATTCTAGATTTTGGTAACTTGTCCAGTATTCCTCAAGCATACTATCCTGGCTATTTCAACTATTAAATCATGTGGTCAAAGATCTAAGATCAGGGGCGCCTGGGTGGCTCAGCTGGTTAAGCGACTGCCTTCGGCTCGGGTCATGATCCTGGAGTCCCAGGATCGAGTCCCACATCGGGCTCCCTGCTCAGCGGGGAGTCTGCCTCTCTCCCCCCTCTCATGCTCTCTATCTCATTCTCTCTCTCAAATAAATAAATAAAATCTTTAAAAAAAAAAAAAGATCTAAGATCATATGTTATTATTTTTTTTATTATTTAAAAGATTTTATTTATTTATTGGAGAGAGACAGAGAGAGAGAACATGAGCAGAGAAAGGAAGCGGCAGGCTCCCCATTGAGCAAGGACCCCAATGTGGTCCTCCATCCCAGGACTCCAGGATTATGACCTGAGCAGAAGGCAGACGCTTAAATGACTGAGCCACTCAGGTGTCCCTCATCTGTTATTCTTGTAGCTAATTCAGGGTATCTGAAATTTGGTACCAACTTTATATAAATTACTCTTGCTTTATAAATTGATCCAAATTCTACAACATAGTGGTCTGATGGCAAAACAAAGATTGCATTTTCTATTTTTATCATATTCCTTAATTATCCGCAACTAGACAGAGCTCCAGAATACTGCTATTTTGCTAGGAAAGGTTTTATTATCAATATCACTATTTTATAAAAATATCACTATTTTTGAAAATTTTAATTATTTAGGAATTAAACTATATTAACTTAGTTCTCTCCAAGAAAAAAAAATGTAGAGTCAATTAGTTTGGGGGTGAGGGAGATTTTAAAGACTAAAACATCACAGGGGCACCTGGGTGGCTCAGTCGGTTAAGTGTCTGACTCTGGATTTCAGCTCAGGTCATGATCTCAGGGTTGTGAGACTGAGCCCCACACTGGGCTCCGTAGTAAGTGTTATGGAAAAAATAAGGAAGAAAAAGAGAAAAGCCTGCTTAAGATTCTCTCACTCCATCTGCTCCTAGCCAACCCCCCTCTAAGGAAAAAAAAAAAAAAAGAATAACAGCATATGACCCAAGCTAGATAACAAAGGAAATAAAGAAGAAACTAATAAAGTGGGTAGGCCAATAGAAAATAATGAATTAGTAGTAAAATTCCTTAATATGCTTTGTATAGTATTCTCCCAAATAATAACTTAGGAAATCTAAGGGTGTTTAGGGTTGGACTCAGAGATCTGGGGGAAATGGGGAGGGACTATATGTCTATAAAGATGGGGAAAATGAGATGCATGATATTCTACCTTTGTGGCATCTGCTTCTTTGAAAATCATGTATGGTTCTGCACACTCTCCGATGTCACCTTGCTGTAGGACTTTTTCTAGCTGTCAAAGAAAAAAAAGTAAAGACTAATTAAGCGCCCCCCAAAAAAAGAAAGAAAGAAAAAAAAAAAAAAAGCAATCAGCCTGGAATGCAAGGATGGTTCAATATAAGAAAATCAATCAACATAATGGACTACACTAATGGAATGACAGGAAAAAAAACACATGATCATCTCAACTGATAAAGAAAAATAATTGGGCAAAATTCAACACCCTTTCACACTAGGAACACTCAACGAACTAGCAATACAAGAAAGCTCTCTCAACATAATAAAGGCCATATATGGAAACACCACAGCTAAAATCATATTCAATGGTGAAAGACTGAAAGTTTTTCCTCTTACATCAGGAGCAAGATAAGGATGCTCACTTTTGCCAATTCAATTCAACAAAGTACTGGAAGTCTGAGCCAGAAAATAAGAAAAAGAGAAAAAAATGAGTCCAAATTTGAAAGGAAAAAGTAAACTTGTTGCTGTTTACAGATATGATCTTTTGTTCAGAAAACCTGAATATGACACACACACACAAACACACATAAATGGTTGAACTAATAAATAAATTCAGCAAAGTTGCAGGATACAAAATCAACATGCAAAAATCATTTGTATCTCTATACACTAATAATGAACAATTCAAGAAGGAAATTAACAATTTCATTTACAATAAAAGAAAAAAGAAAAAAACATAAGTATCCCCACTTTTAGAAAGCTTGCATTATGCCACTTTGCTTTTATACAAGACCTACATTAATACTTGCTTTCACTAACTGAAAGAAATCTTAAGAGTTTCACTTTTATTAAAAAAAGGCAAAAAGTAAAAATAACATTCAACATTTCCTTTGTAGTTCCCAGATATACAGGCAGCACACAACCTGAGGAGCAAGAGTGGCACCGCCATGCTCCTTCCCCGGACACGACACTCAGCATCTCAGCATCAAGCTACCATAGCTTTGAACTGTGAGCATCTGTGCTTTATGTCCATTTATTTTGTGCATTTGTTGGCAAGATATATCCAAAGGGGGGTGCTGGGTGGCTCAGTCGTTAAGCATCTGCCTACGGCTCAGGTCATGATCCCAGGGTCCTGGGATCGAGCCCCGCATCGGGCTCCCTGCTCTGCGGGAAGCCTGCTTCTCCCTCTCCTATTCCCCCTGCTTGTGTTCCCTCTCTCGCTGTGTCTCTCTCTGTCAAATAAATAAAATCTTAAAAAAAAGATATACCCAAAGGTATCAGGAAAGCCTAAGAGAGGTTATTTTTAAAGTCAAAGCAGGATGAATAAACCGTTTTAATCCTGCAAAGGAGTATGACATGACAACATACATAAAAGGACAAATTAATACTGCACATAACAATATGGAGGACTCTCCCAGACATTATATTGAGTAAAAGAAGCCAGACACAAAAGCCTGCCTATTGTAGGATTCCTTTTCATATGAACTTCAAGAAGAGAAGCCAGCAATGGTGACAGAAGTTAGAATACTAGTTATCTGGTGGAAGGGCAGGGGTAGTCACTATAAAGAGAAACACAAGAACCCTCTAGGGTAATGAGGTAACAGAAATACTGTACGTCTTGAGTTCAGGAATGATTTATACAGATGAATACATATGGAAGAATTGACCCAACTGTTTACTCCAGATTTGTATCCCATAAAGATCTCACTGTATATATTTTATATCTCAATTTTTTATAAAACTGATAAATACCAAGTGTAACTAACTGAAACTTATTCACTACTGCTGGGAATGCAACTATCAGATACCCTGGAAACCCATTCGATAGCATCTACCAAAGCTGACAAATATTCTATAACTTGGCAATTCTACTCCCAAGAATAAACGGAAATGAATACATATATCTATTCTCATGGAATGCAAATGTTTACAGAATTACTGATAAAAACCACAAAATTAGATTAACGAAAATGTCTATCACCAGTAAAGAGAATTATGATATATTCATACAATACTAAAAAGCAATGTAAATGAATTTTAAAACTAGGTGGCTAAGTTGGTTAGGCATCAGATTCTTGGTTTCCACTTGGTCATGATCTTGAAGTTGTTGGATCGAGCCCCATGTCGGGCTCCATGCTCAGTGAAGCATCTGCTTGGGATTCTCTCTCCCCCTCTCGCTCTGTTCCTCCCCCAACTCACACCTACATGCTCTCTCCCTCTAAGATAAATAAAACTTTAAAAAAATAAAAAATAAAAATTCCTGCATAAAGCAGTATAGATTGATCGCACAATCATGTAGCAAGTCACAAAATATACACACTGTTGGATCCTATTAACATAGTGTTCAGGGGCACCTGGGTGGCTCAGTTGGTTAAGCGACTGCCTTCGGCTCAGGTCATGATCCTGGAGTCCCGGGATCAAGTCCCGCATCGGGCTCCCTGCTCGGCAGGGAGTCTGCTTCTCCCTCTGACCCTCCCCCCTCTCATGCTCTCTGTCTCTCATTCTCTCTCTCTCAAATAAATAAATAAAATCTTAAAAAAAAAAAATTTATTAAAAAAAAAAAAAACATAGTGTTCAAAAACAAGCAAATACGTTCGGAGGAGAAAAAATGAGTAGTGAATGGTACATGGACAGTTTCTGGGATTCTAGTTAACATTTTGTTTCTTAACCCAGGTAAGTCGTAACATAATGTATTTATTTGGGGATAATTCATTAAACCATATATTTATGACTTTTGTCATACCTCAATAAAAAATTTAATTAAAATAATTTTAAGCTTATTTTGTTATCATTACCTTACTATAACCCAAGTTTTTTTTCATCTACTTATGGGTTTCTTTCAATGAGCTTTGTTTTTATTCTCTAAAATGGTGGCTTCCATAAACAATCCAAAAATAATGGTATTACCCCTTCACATATTTGCCAGAAAGTAACTATGCTATTAAACAGGACAAAAAAGGAGCAAGGAAGTAATAATCCTGGCTGAGCCAGAATTCCAGTACCTCACACTGTGATAGACTGCACCAATTCTTCACCCTTCCTTTACCCCACTCATTGCCACCTGACATTGGAATTCCTCTGAATAAAGAGGCCAAGTATATATCCCAACTCCTTGACTTTTATGTTCTGTCACATGACTTGTCTTGGCCAACAGAATATTAGCTCGTATGATGTGACCAAAGGCTTGAAAGGTGCCTGTGCAGGTGGGTCTGCTCTTTGGCACTTCTGCAATCACCACGAGACTATGCCAGGCTAGACTGCAAAAAAAGAGACATACAGAGAAGTACAGCTCCAGCTGAATCCACTGACTTGCAACCAACCAAGAGACAGTTGCAGGAACACAACCACCTAAGAGAGAGTACAACCAGTATCGACTGACCACCAGAGAACTCAGATGCATGACCTAAGTAAGTGCTTGTGGTTGCACGCCACTGGCATTTTCTCTTTTTGTACTTGTATAGCAATAACTCACCAAGACACAGATCAACGGAATTTTTCCTCTCAAGAAACAGAAACATCCTGCTGGATTTAAGATTAAGATTTAAGAAAACCTCCTAAATTAAAATTTCCTTTAAAATTTTAATAATATTTAAAAAAAAATTTTTTTTTAAGATTTTATTTATTTATTTGACAGAGAGAGACACAGCGAGAGAGGGAACACAAGCAGGGGGAGTGGGAGAGGGAGAGGCAGGCTTCCCGCAGAACAGGGAGCCCAATGCGGGACTCGATCCCAGGACCCCGGGATCATGACCTGAGCCGAAGGCAGACACTTAACGACTGAGCCACCCAGGCGCCCCAAAATTTTAATAATATTTTAACTTATTCATTTTTTTGAAATTACAAGAAAGTCTTTAGCTATGTATACACACATATTTGTGTACATATGTATTTTACACAATTGAGGTCATACAATAGAGTTTTGTACCAGACTTATTTGTCACTAAATATTATATCACACACACATTTCTGTGTCACTAAAAATTCTGTCAAATTGTGGTTTTATTTGTCGTAGTATCCCATCATATGAATGTACCATGATTTATATCCCTATTTACTTATATTGAACATTTACGATATTTCTTATCCTTAATCCCATCTAAGCTGTTCCCTCCACGACAACCAAATCTTGTCACTAAATAATCTCATTTTCAAGCAGTCAATATTCCAAGCAGCAGCTGTATCTTTCCATCTCATTTCCTGAAATATGTTCTATTTTATGAAAACGTACCATATTCTCACATAAAGGAATTTGTATATACTATATTTATCAATTGTATTAATACCTAAAACTTTACTCTTTGAGTTTCTAGAGACCACTGCTGCTAAATCGTTGCTTCTAGGATTGACTGTTCATTGTAGCTAAGACCTATTTTAACCTGAATTCATAGCAATGTGTCCACAAATTAGGACATTATTCCTGTGGGTAAACAGGATTCATTTCATGACAATCCACTTTATAACCTTATTGTAAAATTCATTACCTTTTATGATAATTTTATATAAATAAAGGTAAAATGATTAAGGAATATATTTTAGGCTTCTCTCAAGTCAAGGTCAAGTTATGGCAAGTTATTCTTCAAGTTATCCTAAGCTAAGGAGCTTAATAAGATTCAGATTTTACAATTTGTAATCATTATTCTTTTTTGTTTTTGTCTGTTTTGTTTCAAGTTTTTATTTATCCTCCAGTTAGTTAATATATAGGGTAATACTACTTTCAGGAGTAGAATTTAGAGGTTCATCACCAACATACAACACCCACTGCTCATCACAGCTGCCTCCTTAATACCCATCACCCATTTAACCCCTCCCCCTGCCTACCCTCATTCTAGCAACCCTCAGTTTGTTCATTATTTAAAAGTCTGTTTAACAGAGACGAACCATGAGAGACTATGGACTCTGAGAAATAATCCAAGGGTTTCAGGGAGGGGGGGTTGGAGGATGTGGCAGCCCGGTGATGGGCATTAAGGAGGGCAAGAGTGGTGATGAGCACTGGGTGTTATATGCAAATAATGAATCATGGAACACTACATCAAAAACTAATGATGTACTGTATGGTGACTAACATAATACTAAAAAAAAAAAACTGATGGTTTGCTTCTCTCTTTTTTTTCCCCCCTATGTTTCTAATTCTTATTCTTAACTGGCTGACATTCAAATCATAATGCTCCATGACCTCGATGATTTAGATATTGATATTTATATACTATAGGAACTGAATGATAAAATCATAGTAAGGCTCCTATGACAGTTAGTTTTATATGACAAATTGGCTCGGCTATGATGCCCAGTTATTTGATCAAATCAATCTACATGTTATTGTGAAGATTTTTTTTTTAGAGGTGATTAGCATTTAAATCAGTAGAGTAAAGCTTCTCCACAATGTGGGTGGGCCTCATCCAATTATAAGAAGGCCTTAAAAACAAAAACTGAGGTTTCCCAAAAAATAATTCTCAACACTGCCTGAGTCTCCAGTCTGCTGCCCTGCAGAATTCAGACTCAAGACTATAATATCAACCCTTACCTGAACGCCAGCCTGCCACCTTGCCCTACACATTTCAAATTTGCCAGCCCTCACAATTATATGAGCCAATTCTTCAAAAGCAATCAATCTCTGTCTGTGTGTGTGTGTCTGTGTGTCTGTGTGTCTGTGTGTGTGTGTCTCCATCCTACTGATCTGTTTCTCTGGAGAATCCTTACTAACAGAGCTCCCACTCAAAAAAACACTTGGGAAGCACCTATAGTATACATCCAATACTGTGTTAAGAAATATTAAGATGAGGGGTGCCTGGGTGGCTGTCGTTAAGTCTCTGCCTTCGGCTCAGGTCATGATTCCAGAGTCCTGGGATCGAGCCCTGCATCGGGCTCCCTGCTCCGCGGGAGGCCTGCTTCTCCCTCTCCCACTCCCCCTTGCTTGTGTTCCCTCTCTCGCTGTCTCTCTCTCTCTCTCTGTGTCAAATAAATAAATAAAATCTTTAAAAAAAAAAAAGAAATATTAAGATGAAAAAATAAAAAAGATAAAATCTTTGCCCCTGACAAGCTTGTGATATTAATAGAGACAAGTATACAGACACTACACAAATAAATATATTTAACATTATTCTCACCTTTATTACAAGAAAAACATCTTGAGAAGGATAAGTGATAGAAAAAATAGCTGATCTTGCCAAGGTGGTAATGGCAGCAGGTGGTACATGGGGACGTAATAATCCTTTCATCTGCTCAGAATTAAGGTCAAAATAAAAGTTCTCTGAAATCTAAAAAAACATTCATATATTAAATTTAAAATCTGTAAATTTTACAAAAATCAAGCATACTCAGTCTTAAAATATTATAGATATTAGAACACTATACTAACATACAGTTTATGATACATTTCAATGACCAACCGTTACATATCTAAATCACACTAAAAAGAAATATACAAACTATTTGGGAAATATACAAGAAACATATTCTAAAGAACTATATCCCTAACTTCTTTGATTAGAAATGTAACCTGTAATAAAGTACACAAAAAAATTATTATAATGAATTACCTCATATTTAGTTTTTAAAAAATTATATATTTTAGCAGTCTGATTTAGCAAATACAAGCTGCTGGAGCAGAGTTCCACTGCAGAAATCTATCATATATTGACAGCAAAAGTCACTGAAAGTACTTAGTTTCTACTACACATTAATTAGGCTTAGAATGTAAATTAAGAAATGTTGAGGGGCGCCTGGGTGGGTCAGTCATTAAGTGTCTGCCTTCAGCTCAGGTCATGATCTCAGAGTCCTGGGATCGAGCCCCACATCAGGCTCCCTGCTCGGGGGGAGGCCTGCTTCTCCCTCTCCCACTCCCCCTGCTTGTGTTCCCTCTCTCGCTGTGTCCTGTCAAATAAATAAAAAATCTTTAAAAAAAAAAAAAAAAGAAATGTTGTATGAGGGGCGCCTGGGTGGCTCAGTCATTAAGCATCTGCCTACGGTTTGGGTCATGATCCCAGGGTCCTGGGATCGAGCCAGGGAAGGCCTCCCTGTTCAGCTGGGAGCTTGCTTCTCCCTCTCCTTCTGCCCCGCCCCCCTGCTCACTCACTTCCCCACTCTCTCTCTCTCTCTCAAATAAATAAATCAAATCTTAAAAAAAAAAAAAAAAAAAAGAAACGCTGGATGAAACAGGCCTCTGAAAAACTTCTAAGAGTAATAAAGATACGGTAAAACTAAAGCAGTATTTAAGACAAAATATTTCAAGCACATATACATGATCTTTTAGCTAGTGTGAATTTTAAAATTGCATCAACAAAAATTCCTAATGATTTTAATCCTTTATACATCGTTTGCCTAAAATGCTTTTCTTATATTAACTTTTTCTTAAACTAAAAGCTGCTTGCTTCTGCTACTTGCTTCTGGAACCCTTTTCATTAAATAAAAACTAGGTATCAGCTAAACTACTTTATAGTAAGATAATATTTAACAAGTCTCAATTAATTAAATTTCTATCTTCTTTTTAAAAGATAAATGTTTGGGATGCCTGGTGGCTCAGTTGGTTAAGCCTCTGCCTTTAGCTCAGGTCATGATCCCAGGGTCCTGGGATCAAGCCCTGCATTGGGCTCCCTGCTTCTCCCTTTCCCTGCTCCCCTGCTTGTGCTCTCTCTCTCAAATAAATAAATAAAATCTTTTAAAAATAAAAAATAAAATAAAAAAATAAAAGATACATGTTTAACAATTCTAAAAAATACCATCACTTATTTTCTTATAAAACAAATTAAACGGATCCCTGGGTGGCTCAGTCGTTAAACGTCTGCCTTCAGCTCAGGTCATGATCCCAGGGTCCTGGGATTGAGCCCCGCATCGGGCTCCCTGCTCAGCAGGGAGTCTGCTTCTCCCTCTCCCACTCCCCCTGCTTATATTCCCTCTCTCACTGTGTCTCTCTCTGTCAAATAAATAAAATCTTAAAAAAAAAATTAAAACACATTTCTGAAACCAAGGATTATGACAAAAGATGTTCAAACAATATACTCTTACCTTTTTCTTTTCCTTGACATCATATAAAGCCAAACTTGCAAAAATGGGTTCAATTTCAATTTCAAACCTTTAAGAAGAAAAAAAAAAAGGAGTTTAACCTTTCTACATCTATGCTACCCCTTCTTTCTGAAACACTTTTCCATGTATATCTTTCAGTCTAAATCAACCATTACCTCCTCTACATAATCCTGTATTTTCAATGTAAAAAAAACTAAGAAAACACGTAAAAAAATTCACAGGAAAATGGGAGCATACAAAATTCCACCACATGGAGAGAACCAAAATTAAAAGTTTCAGGGCCTATCCATCTAGACTTTTGTCTATGTATAAATGCACTTGGTGAATGGATTTTTTTTAAAACATTGTACACTTAGTAGTCTGCTTTTTCAACTTATTATTTTATGGATATATTTCCCTGTCATAAATATTAATCTAACCATGATTTTTAATGCTGACATAGTAATTTTCATTATATGAATATGCCAAAATATATTTTAGAACTGTATGCTTAAATTGAAATGTCTAATTTCACTTCCCAGAACAATGATTTACATACATCAAACATGATATGTAACATTAGGTTAACTAAAACTCTAGAGCAGTGGTTCTCAACAAAGGACAATTTTCCCCCAAGGGGACATTTGGCAATGTCTGGAGACCTTTTATTATTTTTTTATTTTTTAAAGATTTTATTTATTTATTTATTTATTTGGCAGAGAGAAAAACAGTGAGAGAGGGAACACAAGCAGGGGGAGTGGGAGAGGGAGAAGCAGGCTTCCCGCGGAGCAGGGAGCCCGATGTGGGGCTCGATCCCAGGACCCTGGGATCATGACCTGAGCCGAAGGCAGATGCTTAACGACTGAGCCACCCAGGCGCCCCTGTCTGGAGACATTTTAAATTATCATTACTGCAGGAGTATTACTGGTATTTCGTGAGTAGAGGCTAGGGCTGTGGCTAAACATTCTGCATTGTATAGGAGAGCCCCTGACAAAAAAGAATTATCCAGACAAAAAAGTCAATAGTGCCAAGGTTAAAAAAAACCCTGTTCTACACTGCTCATTTTTTTTATCCTGAGTATTATCAAAGTCCTTGCAGGAGATAACATACTCGCATTGGGTTAAGAGTTTAATGAAGGGTGGGTGATTCACAAAGATTGGACAAGATTTAGGAAGAATAACTACAGAGAGTACAATTCTCTGGGGACAACAATAGCAGGGAGTCACTACCAAACCTTGACCTAAAGGAGACCTTGGAAGTGGTAAACCAAAATTTAGAAAGAAAAGATATATAAGGGCCTTTCACAGAAACAGTGGCCTTGGGAGAAGGAGGCAACCAATCAACATGACCTAACAGGGAATGAGTAAAGGAAATAAATACCCCTGATTTCACACTCTTCTACCCTCTGACTTCTGCTGATGCCTCTTTTAGCAGGACTCAACCCAGAAACCAAAAGAATAAGATTTTGGTAATACTGTCTACACAGCTCAAACTCTACAAAGCCTACTCTGCAACCTCTGTAACACCTGTTACTGTCACTCTCTCGGACTCTATGACTCCAGGGGGTATGTGGTATCACACTGGACTTTTAATATGCATCTTTTCATATATTTATGACCACATAGGTATCCTCTTTTGGACTATTTTTCTATTTCATATTTGCCATTTTCCTCATTAATTTATACTTCTTTATGAATTCTGTATATGGACACTTTGTCAAATGAATGTATTGAAAATATCTGCCCCCTCTGTATGGCAGAGAAAGAAAGAGAAACAGAGAGAAACAGATATCCAACTGTCCTGCCAATTTATCGAAAAGATTACCTTTCCCCACTATCTATACAGTTGTCTCCCCTTATCTGCAAAAAATGTTCCAAGACCCCCATGGATACCTGAAATCTTGTGGACAGTACTGAAAATTATATATACTATGTTTTTTTCCAATACATACACAACCAGTGATAAGGCTTAATTTATACTTTAGGCACAGTAAAAGATTAACAACAATAACTAATAAAAAATAGAACATACTGTAATAAAAGATTTGTGAATGTGGTCTCTCTCTCTCTCTCAAAATGTCTTATTGTACTATACTCATCCTCCTTTTCTTTACGATGATATGAGAGGATAAAATGCCTATGTATGAGATAAAGTGAAGGGAATGACACAGGCTTCCACGTAGGGTTAGGCTACTATTGACCTTTTGACAATACATCAGAAGGATCATCATCTGCTTCTGGACAGCAACTGACCACTGGTAACTGGATCCATGGATAAGAGGGAGACTACTGTCGTACCATTTTAATAGTAAATCAAAAATCCATGAACATATAGGTCTATATCTAGCTCTATTCCATTGGATGGTTTATTGAATTATGTGTACATGCAACACTGTCTTAATTATGTAGCTTTGTATTAAGTCTTGATACCTAGTTTATTTCATAAAGTGCTTCAAAACTGCCCTGCCTCCATTTGGCCCTTTGCATTTTCGTATAAATTTTAAATTCAGATAAAAATAAGCAAAAATGGACCAAAGGTAAGAGAAATGTTCATTCCTTACTGAGAAAATTAAAATCCCATTTTGTAATTTAGCACCATAAAATTCATGTAAATTAACTTTTTTTATGATAGTTTGGAAACAGTATTTAAAGATCCATATTGTTAGTATTGATGAACAAAGGCAGGAAATCCTGAGGAAAAAACCAGTGTGTTTCACATTAAGAAAGGCTCCTCCTAACGCATGACAAGAATTTTTTAAATGAGATACATAATTTGATTTTTTTTTTTTTTAATGTTTCAAAGGCTCTTCCATTATACAAAGGACTGCCATGGTGGTTGTTTTTTTCTTTTTTATCTTTTCTTTTTCAATGTATACTCCTCATATATTCAGCATATAATTTGAGACAGAAAATTCAAAAAAAGCATACCATATTACTCCCGTGCAACCAAACATATGCATGCTTGAGTTTGTCAAGAAATACTATTTGAGGGGCACCTGGGTGGCTCAGTCAGTTGGGTGTCTGCCTTCGGCTCAGGTCATGATCCCTGGTCCCGGGATTGAGCCCCGCATCGGGCTCCCTGCTCAGCAGGGAGTCTGCTTCTCCCTCCCCCTGCTCTTGTGCACTTGTGCTCTCTCTCTCTCCTCTCTCTTTCCCTCTCAAATAAATAAAATCTTTTTAAAAAAATTAAAAAAGAAAAAATAATACTATTTGAGCATTAGATACTCAGTGGCTACTAAGCTGCAAAAAGGTTTTTTTCTTTTCCACTATAAGTGCTCATTTATTTGAAGTGCTGAGAATTCTGAAACATCCAAAAAAAAAAGCAATTTTTAATCATTCAGAGGCCTATGAAAACACACAACTAACAAAATATTGGCTTATTTCTTTTAGGCTTTTTTTTCTTTTAGTGGGGTGTTTGTTTTTTTTTTTTTCCTCCGAGAGGGCACACTGTTCGTGGAAGCAATACAATACCATTCAATGTGGGGAATGGATGGAGCAAGCTCCCATTCCACGTCCTAGTTCCAAAAATTCATTTAATATACTGTCCTTGGCTAGAGGATGCATCAGATATTAAACTGTTAAGAGATTTTAGTGGGGTGTATTTTAACACATTTGCTTTCATACAATTTTCATAATACAGTTTTGAACATTTATCAACATGTACTGACCCTCTATCATGACTTATGGTCAATTTTGTCTGATAATTATATCACTACAAATCTGGAATTACATTGTTGCCTTGGAGTTTTTTGCCTTGGAGTTTTTTGAACCACACAGATAGTACATAAGCTTATGGTTATGAACTCAAGAGCAGTTACTCTTTTGGGGTTTTTTTCCTGTTTCATATCTAAGATTTTCCCTGCTAGAGCCAAAGTCATAACAGATAAATATCCCTACCACCTAGAATACTACTTGTATAAAATCTGCTGTTAGGCACTTAATACAAGAGTCTGTTCCACCTGTTTGAGTGCAAGCTCTTTCTCTTATAGAGTCCATTAAAACAGGGTTGGGAAACAGCCCCAATGTAAAAATTCGCTATAGAGTGCTTACCCCTATGGAAAGATTTCTTAGCATTTCTAGGCTCCCAAGAAATTCTTAGTTTTGTAACAGCTAACCATGCCTGGGTAGGGTTTCCTTGAATGTCTAGACCACTTTATTGCTGACTCACAGTCTTCTTAATATTAGAAACAATTTTCTCATGCAGGGTAAAGGGAAGGTTATTCTTGGAAAACAAAATATAAGAAAACTTATTTTCATAAATGTATCAGTTTCTGTAATTGATAACAAAAATAAAACTATCATTTCTGACCCTTTCTGAAATCACAATGTGACTAAGTTCTTCCTTACTTTAAACCTGGATTTTTCTTATGATAGAGAAATCATATATATATCATTCTAGATCCAGAATTTTCAACAAAAGCTGACCAAACTAAAACTAAAGAATGCAAAATGATGTGAAAATCCATTCTATATTTTATTTCTTTAGGGGAGAAATAATAAATTTAAAACTTTATTAGTCAGTAAGATTGTAAGTATAAAACCAAAATGAGGGGCACCTGGGTGGCTCAGTAGGTTAAACGTCTGCCTTTGGCTCAGGTCATGATCCCAGGGTTCTGGGATCGAGCCCTGCACTGGGCTCCCTGCTCAGCGGGGAGCCTGCTTCTCCCTCTCCCACTCCCACTGCTTGTGTTCCCTCTCTCGCTGTCTCTCTGTCAAATAAATAAAATCTTAAAAAAAACACACACACACATGGGGCACCTGGGTGGCTCACTCATTAAGCGTCTGCCTTTGGCTCAGGTCATGATCCCAGGGTCCTGGGATCAAGCCCCACATTGGGCTCCCTGCTCGGCAGGAAGCCTGCTTCTCCCTCTCCCACTCCCGCTGCTTGTGTTCCTGCTCTTGCTGTGTCTCTCTCTGTCAAATAAATAAATAAAATCTTTAAAAAACAAAACAAAACACAATGAGATGCCTCACATCCACTCTCAACAAAAAATAGATAATAAAAAGTGTTGGCAAGAATGTAGACAAGTTAGAAGCCCTGTACTTGCTAGTGGAAATGTAAAATTGTGCAGCTGCTTTGGGAAACAGGCAATTCGTCCAAAATTTAAACATGGAGTTACCAAATCAACCACAATTCTTTTTTTTTTTTAATATTTTATTTATTTATTTGACAGAGAGAGACACAGTGAGAGAGTGAACACAAGCAGGGGGAGTGGGAGAAGGAGAAACAGGCTTCCCGCCGAGCAGGGAGCCCGATGCGGAGCTCGATCCCAGGACCCTGGGATCATGACCTGAGTCGAAGGCAGACGCTTAACGACTGAGCCACCCAGGCGCCCCACCAAATCAACCACAATTCTAATCATAGGTATATACCCAAGAGAAATGAAAACATATGCTTGTACTGCTAAAACAGTGGAAACAACCCAAATGGTCATCAACTGATGAATGGATAAACAAAATATTATGTATCCATCCAATGAAATATCACTCAGCCATAAAAAGAAATCAAGTACTGATACATGCCATAACATAGATACACCTTGAAAACATTATACTAAGTGAAAGAAGCCACAAAAAGAAACACATATTGTATTACTCCATTATTGGGAAATGATCAAAATAAACAAATCTATATAGCAGAAGACAGATCAGTGGTTGCCGACGGCTGGAAGACTTGGGAAAAAAGTGAAAAGTAATGGATATGGGATTTCTTTTTGGGATGATGAAAATGTTCTAAAACTGTTGATATTGCACAAATCTGTGAATATACTAAAACCTACTGAATTGAATGCTGGGTGAATCCACTGGTGAACTATACTGGCTCTACTTTGGGTGAACTGCATAATATGTGATTATATTTCAATAGAGCTGTTATTTTTTAAAAAGTGGAAACAACACATGCTCATCAACTGATAAATAGATAAACAAAATGAGCTGTATTCACAGTATAATATTATTAGCCATATCAAAGAACAAAGTATTGATATATACTACAACATAAACCTTGAAAACATTATGCTATGTGGAAGAAGCCAGACATAAGGACCACATATTATATAATTCCATTTCATGAATTATACAGAATAGGGAAACTTAAAGAAACCTAAAGCAAATTAGTAGTTGTCAAGAGCTGAAAGAATAGGGAGTGACCACTAAGGGTACTTTTATGAACTGAATTTTGTCCCCTGAAAATTTATATGTTGCAGTCCTAATCCCCAATGTGACATTTAGAGATAGAACCTTTAAGTAGATAACTAAGGTTAAATGAGACCATAAAACTGAGACCCTAAGACAAAAAGAGTAGTGTCTTTATAAAAAGAGAAAGAGACCCCAGAGACCTCTCTCTCTTCATGCGGGAACAAAGGAAAGGCTATGTGAGGGTACAACAAGAAGGTGGCCATCTGCAAGCCAGAAAGAGAGGCCTCATCAGAAACCACTCCTACCAACACCTCGATCCTCAACTTCCAGTCTCCAGAACTGTAAGTAAATAAATTTCTGCTGTTTACACCACCCAGTCTAGGGTATTTTGTTATGGCAGTCTGAGTAGACTACTACAGGTATGGAGTTTCTCTCTGGGGTGAAGACTATGTTCCAGAATTAGTCACAGTAATGTTATCCAACTTGGAATATACTAAAAACCACTGACTTAAGCCTTCTGGGGAAGAGGATGGAGTAGGAAGACCCTAAGCTTTACCTCTTCCCACAGATACAACTAGATAACACCCATATAAGTGTAAATAAACCAGAAAACAACCCAAAGACTGGCAGAACAGACTCTCCACAGCTAAACGTAGAGAAGAGGCCACATAAAGAATGTAGGAAGGGCAGAGACGAGGTTAGGAGCTAAATGGATCTGCAGGAGGGAGGAAAACAATAGGCACAGAAAGTGGAGGAAAAAACAGACCATCAGAACAGGCACCGGGAACCTGCAGGGGTAAGACGAATCCCCATTTGGCTTTGAAAATCAGAAGGGCCAAATTTCACCAGTTCTTACCATCAGTGGGGGTTTAACACCTGGACTTTAAAAATCAGCAGTTAGGCTTTGGGAGAGCCAGGAAGATAAAAGGAAACTGAGTCCCCGCCTTTAAAGAAACAGCACAACAAACAGTCCTTCAGATTTTTCTCTTTTAACATAGATTTATTTATTTATTTATTTATTTATTTATTTGAGAGAGAAAGCATGCATGCATGGGGGGTAGGGGGGGCACAGAGGGAAAGGGAGAAAAAAACTTAAGCAGATTCCGCCCGGAGTGCAGAGCTGGACTCAGGGCTTGATCCCATGACCCTGAGATCAAGACCTGAGCCGAAACCAAGAGTCGGTTGCTTAACTTACTGCTACACCCAGGCGCCCCAGACCCTCAGATTTTACAGCATAGATGGAGCAGTTTGAAAAATTTCTGGTGTATGGGGCACCTGGGTGGCTCAGCTGGTTAAGCGTCTGCCTTCAGGTCAGATCATGATCCCAGTGTTCTGGGATGGAGCCCCACATCGGGCTCCCTGCTCAGCAGGGAGTCTGTTTCTCCCTCTCCCTCTGCCCCTCCCTCCCGCTCATGCTCTCTTTCTCGCTTGCTCTCTCAAATAAATAAATAAAATCTTCAAAAATAAATTTAAAAATAACCTTTAAAGGGCGCCTGGGTGGCTCAGATGGTTAAGCGTCTGCCTTTGGCTCAGGTCATGATCCCAGGGTCCTGGGATCGAGTCCCACATCGGGCTCCCTGCTCCTTGGGAGCCTGCTTCTCCCTCTGCCTCTCTCTCTCTCCCTGTCTCTCATGAATAAATAAATAAAATCTTTAAAAAAAAAATTTTTTTTAAATAACCTTTAAAAAAAAAAAGGAAAAGAAAAATTTCTGGTGTATACAGAAAGGAAATTTGTTTACTAATCTCAGAGCATGTGCTGGAGGAACAGGGATCATTGAAAGACCTCTCCAGGAACAAAGAAGCTAGTGGGTGCCATTTCCCTCTCCACCCCCCAGCCTAGATACCTACAGGAACCAGCACAGCTCCAACTGTCCACCTAACTTGCTAACAGCACACCGTGCCTCTTCATTCTCCTGCAGACCTGCCCCCTGCAATATGCCCTTGACCAGAAACCATCCAAAGCAATGCCATAAGCCTGGCAGTGTGCAAGCAGCCCCAACAGGGGCCAGGACCACTCCAAAGTAACTCCTACCCTAGGGAAAGGGAAAGATAACCACACACATCAATCCCACTGTGCCCAAGCAGTGGGCTAGGGGCAGACAGCTGATCTGACTGCAGGCCTCAACCACCAAGGAAAGTTTCTCGGGAGACAACACAGGGAAAGTGCCCTGCAGTTCAGTGCTACTACATCTCTGGCAAATGCCTGGTCGAACTCAGCTTAAGCCCAAGGCAGCCTCAGACCATCCGACTAATAACACAGGGACCAAACCCTGCCCACAACAGGCAAAGAGAGCCATTGCAGATAACTGGACTGAGGGCAAAAGCAGCTCAGCCATGACAGCAGGACACATGCATCACATATAGGAGACCTCCTGAATCACTGGGTTCTGGTGAACAGGAGACAATGCACTGCAAGGCACTACAGGACCTCTTCTTCTTAAGCCACTACTTTCAAGAGTAGGAGACGTAGCTGACGTTCCTAACACAGACATAGATACAAAGAGTTAGACAAAATGAGACACAGGAATATGTACCAAATGAAATAATCAGGACAAAATCACAGCAAGAGAACTAAGCAAAAATGAGATAAGTAATACGTCCGATAGAGAATTTAAAGTAATGGTCATAAAGATATTCATGGGACTCGAGAAAAGAGGGGAGGACCTCAGTGAGACACAACAAAGAGAGAGAAAACATAAAAAAAAAAAAAATGAATCAAAGACAAAGAACTCAGTAACTGAAATTAAAAATACACTAGATGGGATAAATAGTAGACTAGAGGAAGCAGAAGAAGGGATCAGTGACCTGGAGAACAGAGTAATGGAAAGCAATCAAGCTGAATAAAAGAGAGGAAAAAAAATAATAAAAAATGAAAAGAAACTTACAGAACTCAGTGACACCATCAAGCATAGTAACATTCGCATCATAGGGATCCCAGAAGGAGAAGAGAAAGGAAAGGGGGCAGAAAATGTATTCAAAGAAATAATAGCTGAAACCTTCCCAAACCTGGGGAAGGAAACAGAAATCTAAATCGAGGAGGCACAGAGAAGCACCAAGAAAACCAACCGCAGGAGGTCCACACCAAGACACAGAGTAATTAAAATGGAAAAGGTACTGACAGAGAATTTTAAAGGCAGCAAGAGAAAAGAAAACAGTTACATACAAGAAAAAACCCATAAGGCTATCAGCTGATTTTTTAGCAGAAACTTTGCAGGCCAGAAGTGAGTAGCATGATATATTCAAAGTGCTAAAAGAAAAAAACCTGCAGCCAAGAATATTTTATCCAGCAAGGCTATCATTCAGAATAGAATGAGAGTAAAGAGGTTCCCAGACAAACAAAAGTTAAAAGAATTCATGACCACTAAACTAGCCCTACAAGAAATGTTAAGGGTGATGCTTAGAGTGGAAAGGAAAGACCATAAGCAGGAGTAAGAAAAGAAGGAAGCACAAAAACAGTAAAATTAAGTACATCTGTAAAAGTCAGGCAAGAGATTCACAAAATAAAAAGATGTAAAGTATGATACCATATACCTAAAATCTGGGGGTGGGGGGAGTAAAGAATGGATTCAAACTTAAGTAACCATCAACTTAATATGGACTGCTTATGCATAAGATGTTATACACAAACTTAACTGTAACCACACATTAAAAACCAGTAATAGATATGCAAAAAATAAAGAGAAAGGAATCCAAGTATATCACTAAAGAAAGCCAGAAAATCATGAGAGATGTGAACAAAAGGGGAGCCTGAGTGGCTCAGCTGGTTATGCAATCAACTCATGATTTCAGCTCAGGTCATGACCTCAGGGTCATGAGATCAAGCACAAGCTGGGCTCCATGCTCAGTGCAGAGTCCGCTTGAGATTTCTCTCTCTCTCTCTCTCTCTCTCTCTCGCCCTCTGCCCCTCCCCCAACTCATGCATGCTCTCTCTCTCTCTCTCAAATAAATAAATCTTTACCCAAAAAAAGAAGTGAGCAAGGAAAGAAACAGAATATAATGCTAAGTGAAATAACTCAGTGAAAGACAAAAACCAAATGACTTCAATTATATGTGGAATTTAAAAAACAAAACAAACAACAACAACAAAAAGACACAAACCAAAAAACAGACTTAACTGTAGAGAACAAACTGATAGTTACCAGAGGGGTGGTGGGTTGGCGGATGGGTGAAATAGGTGAAGGGGATAAAGAGTACACTTACCATGATGAGCACTGAGTAATACACAGAATTACTGAATCACTATATTGTACACCCGAAAATAATACAATGCCATTTGTTAACTATACTAGAATTAAAATTTTAATAAGAAATAAGTAAACCACTGACTTTTAAAAGGGTGAATTTTATACAGAAATTATATCATAATAACTGATATTAGCTGTCCTGATATTCAAAAGACTCAATGCACTAAAGCACTAACAGGTGTCTAGATAAATCTAACTAAATATGTAATACCTTAACTTTCAAAGGAAGGAAAATGTCCAAGTTATCCAGACATAGAAGTGGTCTATCCCTATGAGTTGCTGCTTTTAGAAAGTTCTATGGATTGAAACTTCCTTTATCTTAAGTCAGAACTAGTAATTAACTTCAAATCACTCTGATGATGTTAGATCAGAAGCCATTTAACTTTTTACATAAAGAAATATATACTTAAAAATCTTAAAAAAAAAAAAAACACAAAGCCTACTATGTAACAAATGTATAATCATCTCTTAAGGGAAAAGCTACTTTGCCTTTATATTCCCCAAGCCAAGTACAGCATCTGGTAAACACAAGATACTTAGGAAATGCCTTTCGGGGCACCTGGGTGGCTCAGTCGGTTAAGCATCTGCCTTAGGCTCAGGTCATGATCCCAGGACCCTGGGATCAAGCCCCACGTCGGGCTCCTTGCTCAGTGGAGAGCCTGCTTCTCCCTCTCCCTCTGCCTGCCACTCCCCCTGCTTGTGCTCTCTCTCTCTCTCTCTGACAAATAAACAAATAAAATCTTAAAAAAAAAAAAAAAGGAAATGCTTTCAAGTTTTATATATAGCTGTGACAAAGAGTCATCTCCACCTGTGAGCCAAAAATGCTCTTAAGCTCAGCTTCATACAACAGTTTTAATGCTTAGGGGCATTTAAAATTATGTATAGGGGGGCCAGGGTGGCTTGGTCATTAAGCATCTGCCTTTGGCTCAGGTCATGATCCCAGGGTCCTGGGATCAAGCCCCGCAGTGGGCTCCCTGCTCAGTGGGAAGCCTGCTTCTCCCTCTCCCTCTGACACTCCCCCTGCTTGTGTTCCCTCTCTCGCTGTGTCTTTCTCTGTCAAATAAATAAATTAAATCTTTTAAAAAAATAAATGAATAGGGGCGCCTGGGTGGCTCAGTCATTAAGCGTCTGCCTTCGGCTCGGGTCATGATCCCAGGGTCCTGGGATCAAGCCCCACATCAGGCTCCCTGCTCTGCGGGAAGCCTGCTTCTCCCTCTCCCACTCCCCCTGCTTCTGTTCCCTCTCTCGCTGTCTCTCTCTCTCTCTCTCTCTGTCAAAATAAATAAATAAAATCTTTTTACATAAATAAATAAATGAAATTATGTACAGAAGAACAATACTTCTCAAATGGACACAAATACAAGCATAAAATCTACTAGGATTTTGTCATACTAATACTCAAAATATTTTTTGAAAAATAAAAGTTATACAATAAACAAATACTCACTTGAGTGATAAACATTTTACAAGAAGTCTCTGACCAAAGTGCTCTTTGGGCACATCAGGAACACTAAGTCGTTCTATTGGCTCCTCCTACAAATTGACAAGCAGCGTTAAAATGAACATTCTTACCATATTTCAACTCTTTATAATTTTTTAAGTACTTATTTTATTAATCTAATACTTTGAGTCTTCACAACTGAGTACAGAAAACAAGGACCGATTTACGCTCAAACAGAAGTCATTAGATCCTAAGTGTGCTCAACTCATAGAAGTTACACTTGGTTATATATTAAATATATTCACTCAAATAAAAAGTGTATTTCATTTACTAAAAATTGTACCTATGTTTCAGTTAAGTTTTATTCCCTATATTATTATACTATATACAATACTCCCAAAATACTTATCTTAATAATCATCTACTTCTTTATATCTAAATATCGATACCTCATCTGGTGATGGATGCAGACCAAAGAGTTCCTTGTGGCGGTTCGATTTCCTTTGGTCATCATTCTGACGGTCTATTTCTTCATTGGGAGTGCGATCAAGCAAGTTGGGAAGCAAAGCATCAGGAAGTGAATTTTTCAAGTCAAAAATACTGCATGCCCAGCTACCCCTTGGAGTATCATCTATTGACATTGAACGTCTTTTAAGATCATCCTGTCATGCAAAACATTAAACATAAATATATTTATTTAATAAAGAAATAAAAAAATAAATTACTTTAAAATAATTTCTTTTAGACATTTAAAAATAAAGGTATTACTTGCTCATCCTGGTAGGTGCTGCCATCTGGAGCTTCATCGGATTCAAAGACCTGTTTTGGCAAACCTTTTTGCCTTTCTTTCTGTTTATCTAATGTATTAGGATTAAATCCTGTTCCCAGTTTATGATACCTATTCAAAATAAAATAGTTAAGTAAATGTCAGTTTTGGAAATTTTTCATTTTCATCATTATGTAACAAGCCAACTGTTCTCTGTATTATTTCTTTACATTAATAAGGATATATTCCAGCAGTTTTGATTATGTTAAACATTTAACCAGAAGTTTTTGTTTTTTGTTTTTTAAAGATTTTATTGATTTATATGACAGAGAGAGACACAGCGAGAGAGGGAACACAAGCAGGGGGAGTGGGAGAGGGAGAAGGAGAAGCAGGCTTCCCGCCGAACAGGGAGCCCGATGCGGGGCTCGATCCCAGGACCCTGGGATCATGACCTGAGCTGAAGGCAGACGCTTAATGACTGAGCCACCCAGGCGCCCCTAACCAGAAGTTTAAGAAGACTTCCGTTCAAAGTTCCTTTACTCCAACTAGAGAGCAGATCAGGACATTCCAAAAGTAAATCATAGTCTTCTTTCCACGACAACCATGTATATATAACTTAAGTTGTACTTCCAATTCAGATAATATTTTTTCTTTGCAGTAAAAAGAAAGGATGGGAAGCCAGGCTAAAGAACAAAATGAGAGAGTAGAAAATATATACTGCATTCATAACAATGTAAATTTTTAAAAGGCAGAAAAATATAAAGCATTGAATCTCAAAATTTCAAATAGCCAAATAAAGTTCCTATATGTCATTACGTATAAATGATCTGAAACAAGCTAAAGCTGCAGACTCTTAAAAGGAAAAAACTGCAAGATCTACACCATTGTATACATCTATTAGTTAACATATATTGCTACATAATATATATATTAGACTTAGAATAACTCTTAAACTAATGTAACCTTCTTTCCTAACAACCCAATATCCAAGAGCATTAAGCAGACACTAAGATCAAAGAGCAATTACTGTTCCATACCTCATATAGTCCAACTGGGGAAAATTTTAATTGGAGCAAAAACAATTATGATTACCAGAGGATGGTATGGTTCTTCCCACTAGTGAATTTATGAAACAGTAAAGAATCACACTTGATATGAATCATTCATCTTGTGTCTTGTTGCTAAAGATATTAAAATATCAGCTACATGATGTTCATATCCCAGTATAATCACAAAATAAAAGAAAGCATTTTTCTTTGAAAGAACTAAAAAAAAGATACTCAATACAGTAACATGAAAGGTTTTATTCAAAAACAGATGCTTTAATCTTTCATAAAATGCTTTAAGTTCCTTAATTTGTAAAGTTGCTTGTCTAAGCTGCTCTAATAAACCAGAAATGTGTTGCATTCTACCTCCTTTATGTCCTAAAATATTGACAGTATAAAATTCACAAGAACTGAGAAGAATGACATGATTCATGATCAATATTCTTCTAAATTATCACTCTGACCTCTAGCTGGTTGCCATAAGGCTCTCTATCCAACCCCACACACAGACCACCATTGCTAGGACCTCATATCTCGGCTCTGTCCCTCATTTATTCTATTCCGGCCACACTGACCTCTTTGCTATTCCTTGAATATTCCTAGCATGCTTCCAGTATGCAGCGTTTGCATGTGCTATTCTTCCCTCTGCCTAATATCTTCCACCAGATATCCAGAGGGCTCACTCCCTTACTTCCTTCCGGTCTTAGCTCAAATTCACCTTATCAGTTTAGTCTCTTCTGATTAGTTTACAAAGTAGGAAATTTAGCCACTCTTCTTGGCTCTCCCTATCCTTCTCACCCTACTTTTTTTTTTTTCCATAAGAGTTACCTCCACCATACCTATTAATATTTATCTGTGTTTGTTTATTGTCCATTGCCCTCATCCCCAACTAGAAAGTAAGCTCCATGAGGGCAGGGAATTGTTGACTGCCATATCATCACTGCTTAGCATAGCGTCTGGCACATAACAGATTCTGAGTAAGTATTTGTTGAATGAATAAATAAATGAAGTACTTTCTGTCCCTTTATGCTTCTGTGCTGAATTATAGACGAATGGTGTGGTTTCATCTTATGGCATAGTATTCCACTCCTCAGTCACGTCCACTCCGCCATTAAGCCCATCTGCTGAGTTTTTAATATTTTTTCACTGAATAAAATATTAATTTCCAAAGATAACTCATTGATTTTCATATGTCTACCATATCCTTTCATATATCCTTGAGGATATTAATTACACTTACGGGTTTTGATCTGTATTCTAACTACTTCCAACTTTAAATTGTTCCGTTATTTAGAGATTGATAATTCTCTTTGAAGCATGCTGGTTTTCATCAAATAGTTGTCAATTCTGGATTATGTGCTCATTTTTAAATCTGTAAGCCCATATCCACCTGAAAACACTGTATCTGTTCAGCTCAGCCCATATCTGGCGGTTGTAGAGAAGAGGCAATCATGCTGTCAGGCAGAATCTGCCAGTATCCACTCTTCTGGGTATGAGAGGCTCCTTCTTCTTCCAAGGCATGCCCACCCTGAGCACTATATTATCAGCTCAAGCCCCCAAAATCACTGCTCTAAAAAAAGACATAGATCTCTCTGCAGGCACTCCTGTGCAAACATGGTACAGGGGTCAAAGTAACCAAATGTGCAACAGTACCCCAGGTCCCCCTTCCATTGCCTGAATTTACTACTTCTGAGCTTACAACCCTACTGAGGTTTTTACATATATCTTCTCTTTAGATTATTCTGTACTGTGGTTTTCTCTTATGTTCCAATCGCACCCTATCTTCTATCTTCCAGGGATACTTTAAAACCTGTAGCCCAACAAAAGTGCCCCTTTTGTCATTTACTACTACACATAATAAACAAAATAATATCTGCCGTAACAGAAAAAATTTAAGCATTAGAACCCGATGTCCCTAGGTTCTAATCCAGGCTATCCCACTTTCTGGCTGTGGGACCTCAAAGACATTACTTAACTACTCTGAGCCTGAGCTATGTCATCTGTTGGAACCTTAAGATGGAACTGAGATGAGTGTCAAGTGCTCAATAAAATGCTCGATACACAGTAAGTACCCAAAAATATTAACTACCTTACCCTCTTGCCTAAACCAAGGTCAGCAACCCCATAATGAGAGTTAAGGAGCAGACTCCATGATTCTGAGATTAATGTTTTACAACTAATCTCTTTATATTAAGATTTCTAATTAGAAGTTTCCAACATACATGTATAGAGATAAAGACTTCTGAGTTATCCGACAGAGGGACAGTTTTCTTCAGTAATGTCTAAAATCTACCTATTGGAATACTTATCAAAGTGGTAAGTTCATAAAAACAGCTCTTCTTTATAAAGGGTAGCAGACTGTGCTTTTATTAGGTCACACTAAAACTAAAAAGCATGTCAGCAGTATCCCCAAGTGATGCTTAGCACAATATTAAACCCAGTGAAATAAGACAGCAACCATAGGGGCAAAACAATAAGCCAAGGATACAAGACCATTGCAAGTACAATTTAGCACAGATAACTTCAGTTTCTGAAAACTATGTCATAACAGAATTCTCCCCTACCTCGGACATTTATTTTTCCTTTAGAAAAATAAAATAAGGCTAAGAATTTTCAGGATGAAGACTCTTCATTATGTAAATTAAAATTAGCAAAGGAAACTTAACTTTTTCTTAACCTGATTTGATATCTCAAACACCATCCATTAGAAAAATAAATTTTGGGGGCGCCTGGGTGGCTCAGTTGGTTAAGCGACTGCCTTCGGCTCAGGTCATGATCCTGGAGTCCCGGGATCGAGTCCCGCATCAGGCTACCTGCTCAGCAGGGAGTCTGCTTCTCCCTCTCCCCCCTCTTGTGCTCTTTCTCTCTCTCACTCTCTCTCTCAAATAAATAAATAAAACCTTTAAAATAAATAAATAAATAAATAAATTTTGTGGGGCGCCTGGGTGGCTCAGATGGTTAAGTGTCTGCCTTCGGCTCAGGTCATGATCCCAGGGTCCTGGGATCGAGTCCCATATTGGGCTCCTGGCTCAGCGGGGAGCCTGCTTCTCCCTCTCCCTCTGCCCCTCCCCCTGCTCATGCTCTCTCTCTCTCTCTGTATCTGTGTCTCAAATGAATAAAATCTTAAAAAAAAAAAAGAAAGAAAAGAAATTTTGTGGTAGAACAAAACATTATTTTTAAAAAATATTTACCTGATTCGATATACTGGTCAAGGACCTATAAATATTTAGTTAGTTAATAAAGGGTGGGGACCTTTCAAACAGCTTGATCTGGAAAGCTGGCTATTCAATTTAACTTAATCATTTAAGTTTCAATAAACTGGATTCTTTTTGAGAAATGCAAATTATTCATCAATACCTACCCATGATTTCCCAGAAGAGTCAGACCATAAATTATTATAATTACATATTATTAGTTATTAATGATCTATGATAATATAGAAATACTACTGATAAACCTATTATTTTATACAGAAAGTTAAGTGATGTAGGCCACAGTAATTGCAGAACTCCTAAGGAGAAAATATCTACATAAAAAAGGTCCTTCTTTTGTTTCTTCAGCTATTTTTTTAAATGAATGTTCAGGTCTCATAATTATTATTAATCTACCTTAATCCATTTATAGATCCTACTCAGCATTTCTTAATGTTATAATAAGCCTATGACTTACTTTCTGATCACGACTGCCCAGTCCTCTGTATAACTTCTTATACAATCTCTAACATGTGGATCCATTTCACTAGTTTAAAAAAGAAAATAAATTTGTAATTTAGTAAGGAAAGCACTGATGTTTGTGAATTTGGTTGCTTCAGTTCTTGTTCATATAATAGGAAACAATACTACCACAAGAAATAGGATCTAAACAGAATCAAGGAAGGTAGCCTTTCCATAGCTAAACTTAAACCAAAAATATGTAAATGTCGCCTTACCTTTCTTCAGGTACAGCTGACACCAGGGTTCTGCAGTCCCTGGGACTATAAACAACTTCGATATCATCTGGAGGGAACTCAATCAAATCTCTTAAAGGCCCAGAATCCACAGCTAAAGGATGAGTAACGAGGTATTCTTCCAAATCCACTGGCTCCACTGCTTCAGTAAGGGGCACCTTTATAAAGAGGGGTGGGTATGAGAGGTAGGTAGAAAGGGAGAGGTGGATATAAAAATTTTAAAACTTTAAGCAAAGGAAATTTATTGTTTTTAAAAATACATGTTTTTAACCTAGTTATTTCTAAAATGTCAGCAGCGATTCAGCCAGATGCACTAAAGAAACAAGGTGTTGGCCTTCTATTTTTTTTTTTTTTTAAGATTTTATTTATTTTTGACAGAGAGAGAGAGAGAGTGTGCAAGCAGGGGAAACAGCAGGCAGAGGGAGAGGGAGAAGCAGGCTCCCTGCAGGGAGCCCGATGTGGGGCTTGATCCCAGGGCCCTGGAATCATGACCTGAGCCAAAGGCAGACGCTTAACCGTCTGAGCCACCTAGGCGCCCCAGTGTTGGCCTTCTTATACTTGTTTATACTTTTGGGTCAATACTTTAATCTTCTCACTTAGACTTTGTCCATTCTCCTCACATAAAATCAGTAATGATAATTAACAGTTTTAGAATACTTTACGATGACAACATGCTCATTGGAAGAATTCTTTTTTTCTTTTTTGTATCTTTGGGATTGTCGCTGCTAAGTTTATAAGGAGCGCTTTTACTTTATTTGTTCTTACAAATAAAGTATTCTAGTAAAAATATATAACCAGTCTGTAGTAGGCTGAAAATGGCCCTCCAAAGATCTCCACATCCCAACCCATGGACCTTATATGGCAAAATAAACAAATAAATACAAATAAAAGAGTATTTGAAGATATGATTAAGGATCTTAAAATGGGGACATTATCCTGGATTATATGAGTGGGTCCTAAGTGCAAGTGCAATCATATATATCCTCATATGGAGACATAGGGAATTTGGGGCACAGAGAGGATAAAGCCATATGAAGACACAGCAAAGAGAAATTTAAAGATTCTGGCCTTAAAGACAGAACTGATACGGCCTCAAGCAGCCACCAGATCTGGACGAGGCAAGGAACTGATTCTGAAAGGAGTCTCTGGAGGGAGTGTAACCTCACCAAAACCTTGACTTCTGCCCACTGATACCAGACTCTGGACTCCAGCACTGTGAGAGAATAAATTCCTGTTGTTTTAAGCCACATAGTTTGTGGTAATTTGTTCCAGCAGCCACAGGAAAGTAATACACAAAGTCTATTAAAAGTATCTATTAGCAGTAATAGAATATTCACAGAATTCCTTAGCCAAGCTGAAATTATACATTTTAATAAGATACCTTACTTCTTACTAACATGAGAAAAAATATTAAGCAAAACTGTGAAGAATTATATAACAAATGTGCAGTTGTGGACCAATGAAAATAAGAACATGCAATTTCTCAAGATGTCAACTGGGTAAAAACACTGAGACTTGCACGTACGTGTTACGAAATAGAAGGTGCTTTAATCTATGATGCTTTGAACTGAACAACCCCCAACAGGTAAAGCAACATTTTATAGATAGTTAAGTAAAATAATGACTGGCACATCATAAACACTCACTTGAGTGTTTTTCTCATTCAAAACCTCTCCCAAACCCTGTAAGTTAGAGAAAGTTAATATTTCAGTTCTACAAATAAGGGCATTTGTGCTCAAAGAACTCAAACAACTCCTGAAAATGAAATAGCCACTAAAGACAGTACAAAATTTAAAAATGGGTCTTCAAGCTCTACAATTCCTGGTTTTTCTCTCATAAGCATTCTATCTTATCTATTCTCTCAAGTATATCATATACTATCATGTATATCATGTATAGTTTATACATCATGATAGTATCCCTGTTCTTAATACAGGGAAAGAAGCAATTCAATAGGGAAACAGAATATTCTTCAACCATAATTGCTGAAAAAACAGGATATCTATACTGGGGGGGGAATGAATCTCAATCCTTATATTACAACATACACAAAATTTAAATTGAGATGAATCATGGACACAAATACAAATACTAAAACCATAAAACTGCTAGATGGAAACACAGGAGAACATCTTCATGATTTGGGAGCAGGCAAAGGTTTCTTAGACACAGAAATAATTGTAAGAGAAAAATCTGACATATCAAAAGATAGTTAAGAAGGCCACAGTAAAAGGAAATATTCACAAAACATACTTAACAAGAATATATAAATAAGTCTTACATCTCAATAATAACAGGACAAACCACCCTCTCAAATGGGGGGGGTAAAGTTGACAAGACATTCACAAAGGAAGACACAGGAATGGCCAGTTAGCACGTAAAAAAGTGTTCAACGTTAAAAGTCACTAGGACGTACTTCCACTTCCAGGAAGAAGACATATTTTCCCTATTCTTCCCACTAATTACAACTATAAATGCTGGACAGTCTATATAAAATAAACATCAGAAGACTCAAAAAGGTAGAGAAAAAGGCAAATCAGCAGGGACCTCGGGACTCAAGAAATGGTACAACAGGGAGTTAGCTAAAATTTCTTTTTGCCTTATATACTCCATGCTTGGAGCTAGGAAAGCTCACAAACCAGACACACCATAGGGTGGGCTGGGGGGGGGGGGAACCCCAACAAAATTCTGTTCTCCCCAGCCAAAGGACCAAGAGAGGGGCAGCACAACAAAATAGAAGAGTTTTTATTTATTTATTTATTTAGGCAGCATAGCAAAATAGAAGAGATTGATTGATTGATTGATTGAAGCAGGCTCCTCACTGAGCAGGGAGCCCAATGCGGGGCTACCCAAGCCAAAGGCAGACGCCTAACTGACTGAGCCGCCCAGGCGTCCCAGCAAAACAGAAAGGTTTTAGACAATAACCATTCTACTTCAGCCAAACACTATATGAAAAACTGTGGACCCACCCATATCTACACAAGCAAGGCCAAGTGGAAAGCTAAACTTCACCCTCACAAAGCTGTAACAAGGCATCCAACAATCCCCACCAAGCATGGAATCAAAGAAGTCAGAGTAGGAGGACGCCTGGGTGGCTCAGTCATTAAGCATCTGCCTCCGGCTCAGGTCATGATCCCAGGGTCCTGGGATCAAGCCCCGCATCAGGCTCCCTACTTGGTGGGAAGCCTGCTTCTCCCTCTCCCACTCCCCCTGCTTGTATTCCCTCTCTCGCTGTCTCTGTCAAATAAATAAAATCTTAAAAAAAAAAAAAAAGAAGAAGTCAGAGTAGGTAACCGGGATTTTCATATCTACTAGGAGGTATGAGCCTCCCACCTCCACAGTGTCAGTGGAGACCACACAGGGACATCTACTCATTCAGTAATAACAAGGCATTTCTTCTTCTTACTGTTGGGATAGTATCTGAGGAGGTCTATATATAATACAATAAAGGATAAAGAGATGGAAGGGTACATAAAATTTCTAGACTTCACTCAAACTGTTAAAAAGTCAACACTAGTTTTGTGGTAAATTATGTAAATATAATCCCTAAGCAACCACTAAAAAGGCTGTACAAAGATATGCACTCAACAAGACTGTAGATAAATCAAAATGGAATTCTAAAAAATGTTCAGATAATTCACACAAGATAGGAAAAAGAAAACAGAAAAACAAAAAACAGGGACACCTGGGTGGCTCAGTTAGTTAAGCGTCTGCCTTTGGCTCAGGTCATGATCTCAGGGTACTGGGATCAAGCCCCACATCAGGCTCCCTGCTTAGCAGTGAGTCTGCTTCTCCCTCTATGATCTCTCTCGCTCTCACTCTCTCTCAAATAAATTAATTAATTTAAAAAAAAAAACCAGAGAGAACAAACAAAAAATAAAAGGGCAGACTAAAGCCCCAGCAAAACAATAGTAACATTGGGGTGCCTGGGTGGCTCAGATGGTTAAGCGTCTGCCTTCAGCTCAGGTCATGATCCCAGAGTCCTGGGATCGAGTCCCACATCGGGCTCCCTGCTAGGCGGGGAGCCTGCTTCTTCCTCTGCCTCTGCCTCTGCCTCTCTCTCTCTGACTCTCATGAATAAATAAATAAAACATTAAAAAAGAAAACAACAGTAACATTAAATGTAAATGGTCTACATACGCCAATTAAAAGATAAGAGAATAGCAGAATGAGTTTAAAAGTATGACCTACCTGTATGGTGTACAAATTCACTTCAAATAAGACAATATAAGGAGGTTGAAAACAGAAGAATGGATAAAGATATACCATGCATACATTAATCAAAAGAATTCTGAAGTGGCTATATTAAAATCAGATAAAGTAGACCTCAGAGCAAAGACAAGTACTAGATAAAAAAGGGACATTACCTAATGATAACAGCTATGATCCAACAAGAAGACACAGCAATCTTAAAGGTGTATGTACTAAACAACAACTATAAATTATGTGAAGCAAAAATTAATAGAACTGAAAGGAAAAATAAGACATATCTACAATTAAAACTGGAGACTTCAAGACATCTCTCTCAACAACTGATAAGACAACTGGACAGAAAACCAACAAGGACATGGTAAAACTCAACAGCACCATCAACCAACAGGATTTAACTGACATTTATAGAACACTCCACCCAATAGCAACAGAATAAATATACTTTTCAAAAGCAGCAAAAGCATATACCAAGACAAACCATATCCTGAGCCATAAAACCAACCTCAACAATTTTAAAGGAATCAGAGTGTGTTCTCTGACCATAATGTAATCAAATTAGAAATTAGCAACAGAAAGACAAAGGAAAATCTCCAAACACTTAGAAACTAAATACACTTCCAAGTAAGTCATGAATTACAGAAGTCTGAAAAGTGAAATTTAAAAAATATGTTGAACTAAATGAAAATATAACATAAAATTTGTGGGATGAAGGAAATGCAAATCAAAAACATAGATACTACTTCACACCCATTATGATGGCTATTATAAAAAAATGGAAAACAAGTGTAGGAGAGTATATAAAGAAATCGGAAGCCTTTCGAATGTTCCCAAAAACTCATACCAAAAAACAGAATTACCAAATGATCTACTAACTCCACCTCTAGGTATTCCACCCAAGAATTGCAAATGAAGACTCAGATCACTTGTACACTCATGTTCATAGCAGCAATACCAACAGACAAAACATGGAAACAACCCGATGTCCATCAACAGATGAATGGATAAACAAAATGTGGTATACACATACAAGGGTATATTATTGAGTCTTAATGTGGACGAACCTTTGAAGAAATGCTGAGTGAAACAAGCCAGAGACAAAAAGACAAATATCGTATGACTGCACATTATAAGGTACATAGAACAGACAAATTTATAGAAATAGAAATAGAATAGAGGTTACTGGGGACTGGGAGGAGGGGACAACCGGGAGTTATTGTTTAATGGCTAAAGGGCTTCAGTTTCGGATAATGAAAAATTTCTGGAAATGGATAGTGGTATTGAGAATACACTTAATGCCATTGAATTGTACACTTAGAAACGGTTAAAATGATAAATTTTGTTATATATATTTTACCACAATACAGATAGATAGATAGATTGACTGACTGATTGAAGTAAACTTTTTTAAAAAACTTTTTAGGTCATGTTTCTCTGCCCAGGTATTATTTCTAGGGCAGCATACCTTTCAGGATTCAAAGTGTTACAAATGAATATTCAATGAAAATAACGGCAAAAGCTGAGAGTCTCTGCGTATGTTTAGTTCAAAATTAATCTTTCCTCAAAGAATGACCAACCATACCATGAGTAAGTCTTAGGGGAGGGAAGGAAGCTATGACACTTTCTTAAAAACACTAAATATAGGATAAACGATCTTGTTTCCCAAACTCACACAGGTCACTGGCTTTCTAGATGTGGTGCTGGCTAGACTTGGATCACAGAATCAAATTTATTTTTGCTACAACTATCTCCCCTCCCTCTGATGCCTATCAGAGACAGCTGCTTGGGTTAGTCTTGGAATGTGGTGATGAGCTTGATTATAACTATAAATTACTTTGTAAGACTCCAAGGAAAGATCCTATATTTACTGACCCAAGGGAAAAGATTACAACATGATTTTATAAAAGAGCGTGGCTGGGGGATGCCTGGGTGACTCAGTCGGTTGAGGGTCCTGGGTTCAAGTCCTGCATCAGGCTCCTTGCTTGGCGGAGAGCCTACTTCTCCCTCTGTGCGCGCGCTCTCTCTCTCTCTGACAAATAAATAAATAAAATATTAAAAAAAAAAAAAAGAGTGTGGCTGGGCCATTAGCAGGGTTAAAGGGTGATGAGAAGCAACAGTGAAGCACTACAGAACCTTTCATAGGCAATGTTCCAATACTTTCTTTAACGATCCTTCTGTTGGAATTTGGATGACATGTTTAGTGTTAAGATCTCTTTCAATCCTTTCTGGTGCACCATCAAAAATTCTGGTATTTGATAGAGGTTGTTTTGGCTGGGTGATAGCTGAAGAGTTTCTTTTTGAGGTGATCAAAATGTTCTAAATTGACTGTGGGGATGGTTGCATATATCTGTGAATACATTAAATCCACTGATTTGTAAATTAAATGGGTGAATTGTCTGGCATGTGATTAAAACTCAATAAGGCTGGTAAAAAAAAGTTAAACCAGAATCTAATCAGTTATAGGAAATACGAATGATAGAGAAATGAGTCTACAAGGAAGAAATTTCAAAAAAGTTGAACCAGAATCCTAATCAGTTACAGGAAATGAAGGAGATAGAGGAACAAATCTATAGGGAAGCAAATATAAAATCCAAAAGGCAGGCAATTCTGAAGATTTTTATTTATTTATTTGTCAGAAAGAGAGAGTGAGAGAGAGAGCGCACAAGCAGGGGGAGCTGCAGGCGGAGGGAGAAGCAGGCTCCCCACTGAGCAGAGAGCCTGATGTGGGACTCGATCCCAAGACCCTGGGATCATGACCTGAGCTGAAGGCAGATGCTTAAGGACTGAGCCACCCAGGCTCCCCAAGGCAGGCAATTCTATAAGACAACTAATTTGATATTCTCAACAAATTCAATGGCATAAAAACAAAGTTAGAAGTTAGGGGAAGAAGAAACTACTTTAGTTGTTGTTTTTGTTTTTGTTTTAACACAAGTGATCTAAAAACCAAACTCTATCTGTGGATTTTATGTGGATCTCCATTTGAATAAACCAACTATAAAAAGATATTTATGAGATAATCAAGGAAATTTAACATGTACTGGATATTAGATGATACCAAGGAATTACTGTTAACTTTGGTTAAGTGTGATAACAGCATTGTGATTAAGTAAGAAAATATCAATGGTTATACTAGTCTTTCTATTTCTGTGTATGTTTAAAGATTCCCATAATTTAAAAGTACTTTATCAGAGAGAATACAAGAAGACAAATTGATGTCAGCAAGCTCTGACAATCCTTTGAAGGAACTGTGTTGCAAAGAAGAGCAAAGAAATACTGGGGGCTGGGCACAGGCAGAAAAGTACGGCAAAAGAGAAGGATTTTTTTTTTTTTTAAGATTTTATTTATTTATTTACTTGAGAGAGAGAGAGAGAGAGAAACAGCATGAGAGCGGAGAGGGTCAGAGGGAGAAACAGGCTCCCCGCTGAGCCGGGAGCCCGATGTGGGACTCGATCCCAGGACTCCGGGATCACGACCTGAGCTGAAGGCAGTCGCTTAACCAACTGAGCCACCCAGGCGCCCGAGAAGGATTTTTTTAAAGGGGAGAAATAACAGCATGTTTGTATACTGATGGGAATGATCAGGTAAATAGAGAGGAAAGGTGATAAAAGAGAAGGAAGAATTACTAAAGGACCGTATTTCAATAACGGAGTGAAGTAGGGACTGACTAATCCCTCCACTTGTTCACAAGTGGTTCATCTAGAGTCACAGGTGTACAGGTAGACTACATGGGTACAGATGGTGGTAGGAGTATGTGCAAGTTCTTTTCTGACTGCTTCAATTTTCACAAGTACAATATGAAGCCAAGTTATCTGAGGAGTAAAAATGGGAAAAAGCGATTAGGGGTTAACAGGAGGATGCATGAAATAAGCCAACTAAAATAGTGGGGAAATGAATGAACTAGGAAAACATACTATTTGCCTGGAAATGTGAAAGCCTTCCTGAGTGAGTGGTCATAAATTGAGTGAGACCAGTCAAGAGGATTATGTTTTTCTCCAGCCACACGCAGCTGCACAAGTGCAGGTATGAAGGAAGCAGAGAGCTGGATTTTGAACAGCACTGAGGTTGTGCCAATGACATGAGAAGCTAAAGAATTCAAGGTTACATGCTAGAGAGTCATTATAACGATCATCAAATAATTTAAGTTTGGTAAGGAGAGAAAAGAAAACATCAAAGTGTGAGGCACAGGAAAAAGTCAGTAGGATCACGGATTCTACGTTCTGGGGATGAAGGATAGTTGGAATCAGGACATCAGTATAAGAGGGGCACCTGGCTGGCTCAGTCAGTGCAGCATGCGACTGACTCTTAATCTCAGGGTCATGAGTTCAAGCCCCACACTGGGTGTGAAGCCTACTTAAAATAAAAATAAAAATAAATTTTAAAGGATACCAGAACAAGAGAGCAAGAAAGGTAAGAAGCAGCAGTCAGAGAGCAAGAAACAGAAAACTGAGATTACAGAGGGGTTACGATTATTTATAATGACCAAATCTAGGGCATGACTATGGAAGTGAGTAGTTCAGGTGTAATACAGGACATAGAATATCAGTACAGAAAAGGAGTTCAAGACTCTGAGAGGGTATGAAAAGGATCATCTCCATGTACATTGAAATCACCAAGAAATCCATATATTCTAAAATTTCTCCCATCAGCATGTTACTGTTGTTAAAAGTAAACTCCATCTTTAAAATTTTTAATACAAACATTATAAACATCTCATTACAAGGTAATCAAACTGTTATGTGCTGGCATACCATGTTTTTTCAATAATTGGTGTCCTTTCATACCTAAATGGAAAGTGTTAATACATAACTCTACCCGTCACTCTTAATAACTTTTTTAGTTTTTGACAAATGGAGGTATAATTTTAATTCATATTCTTACTGTAACTACTAAGTATCAGTTTTTTTATCAAAATTGATTATCCTGGGGCACCTGGGTGTCTCAGTTGGTTAAGCATCTGACTCTTGATTTTGGCTCAGGTCATACCTCAGGGTCAAGAGACTGAGCCCAGTGCCAGAGCCAGCTTGGGATTTTCTCTCCCTCTGTCTCTCCCTCCAGGCCCCCACCCCTGCTTGAGCTTTCCCTCTAAAAATTGATTATCCTCATGCCAGTTTCCTTAATAAGAACACATATGCTTATACCTCTGACATAGTAACTGGCTAAGGCAATGATTCACTAACTGTATATTCCCTTCTATAAAAGGGGACAGATAATACTACAAATCTATGTTAATTATTTAATATTTCCTTCAGTACCTATTTCCAGAATAGATTCCTAAATTTTCCTATAATGAATCACCTTGGATCTGGGGAGTCTTAACCATAAAATTCCAGAGTTGATAAATTCTGAATGTAAAGTTTCAGAGTTGACTAGGAAATCAGGACCTGTATTACACCTCCTAACACTCTTCCCCAACTCAAATTTCAGGAAAGAGAGGGGTAGCAGCAAATCAGATTATGACACTAGTGATGGAGCCCAATCCACTGGTTCGTCTTTCCACTATTTTTTCACGGCCTTGTCAGTAATGTGCCAGTTAACATCCCAGATTTTAAATATGTTACTTACTGTGGTATGATGGGATATATTGCCAACAATGTTGAGGTTTTTGAGCAGTTGAGGAGAACCACTGTATTGTCCAGAGATCTGCTTCCTGACTTCAGCAGCCACAGTTCTATAACAAAGAAAGTAAATATATTATTTAAAAAGAAAACAACCATGTTTAAAATGGAAGGAAACTAAGTATATTAAATATTCATTTAAAAACCAACAAAATCTCAGAGTATCAACAGGGCCATAAATTCATAAGATACTTCAGTAAATACTGCCTATAATTACAGTAGAACATCTTTATGCTGATGTAGGACACAAAAGTGACAGCCAACTTACAGAAGGCTTTTTTTGTATCTGGCATTTCAGGAAACATACTTTGGCCTTCAACACAGCAGGAAGCTATAATAAGACAGATATACATACATATATTAAAATGTACATATCTTAAGGATATAAAATTCTAAAATATTTTATAAACAAAGAATTAGGAAGAAAAAAAAACTCCTCTTTCCTTTCTAATATCACTAGCTCCTCATTCATGTCCCAGAAAACTATCCCCTATTTTTACTTAACTAACAGAAATCGGCCTTAATACTCTGGCATTAATGGCTTTCCATAATCTGACCCTAATCACCTTTCCTGCCTTGCGTGTCCTTTCCCAAATTCTTGTCAGTGAACATAAATTGCTTCCCACAAAGCTGTTTCTCTCCTATATTCACAAATTCAATCCTTAACTAGTTTTTAGGCTAAACTCAAATACCAAGACATGCATACAAACGTCTTGGCTCACCCCAACTAAAATTACCACCCTTCATTGAAACTCTTAGAGCATTTATAATCAATGCATTTTCCTCCTCCCTAGTTATTTTTGCTCCATATAAACAGAGGCAGTGGTTTCATTCATCATTGTTTTCCCTAAAATATTTAGCATGCAGCACTCAAAACAGGTGACTGGTTAGTCCTATGAAATATACAGTATTACTGAACTTTCTGACAAATGAAGTAAACCACAAAAGCATTACCATAATACAACAGATTAAGTCTTTATTTGAATTAGGATTAGAGTTTAGAAGTTCCACCACTTCAAGCTGGTTACTAACCCTTGGGGGCATACTAGTATTTCAAATTTACTTACATGGCATTTCTAAAACAAAAATATTTTAGAAATTCAAATGACTTTATACCTCATCATTCTCCATATTCCTCATATTTCACAAAACTATAAAGCAAAATATTCAATGAGTCCCAAATCCAGTAACTAGCAACTTCCTCACATTAGTAACATTTTTATTAAATAGAAATAAGAACTCAAAAATAAAAAAAGAAATTATAACTTAAGAACACAAAATAAACACCACTATCCATAGATTTTGTGCAATTCTTTTTCTGTAGTCAATATCTAACCTCTACACTATGATCATCAACTGTCCACTTCCTTATTTTATAAAACTAGCCTTCTGGGTTTTTTTTACTCTTTTCCAAAAACTAAACCCTACTTTCTCCAATCATTCTACTGCAAATAAATTGAAATAGGTCTAATGACCTGATTTCTGGGTCAGCCTGATGCTTTTGTTCTGCAGCGTTCTCAAACCAGAGGCTGAATTCAGAGCCCTGAACATGTTGGTCCCCATACAAATCTCCAGCTGAATTTCTAAACAATCTCATTTTCCAAAAAAATATCCAGATTTATGATACAATCTTTTCCCCCACCTTCTTCTCTTCCATACCTCCTTCCTTTTTTCATGTTCAACCATTCCACACATATTTACTCAGCCTGTTTTGAGCCTATTACTCAAGTAGAAATTTTTGATACAAAGGTAAAAAAAAGTAAGTCTCAAGATACCGAATTAGCTCAACTTTTTTTAATGGGTGATTTGAGGTACTTTAGACCATTTCTGTGTTTTATAAAAGGCTAATTTGTTCTTCATAATTGCTGAAACCTAGAAGTTCATCCTTCAATAGGTAAATGGATATACAAACTGCAGCACATCCATACAATGCAATATTATTCAGCAATAAAAAGAAATATGTTATCAAGCCACAAAAGACATGGAAGAACCTTAAAAGAATCCTGCAAGTGAAACAAGCCAATCTGAAAAGCCTGTGTACTGTACAATTCCAACTATATGACATTCTGGAAAAGGCAAAACTATGGAGACAATTAAAAAAACAACAACCAGGGATTGCCAGGGCTGGAGGGGGAGAAGGAAGGGCTAAGAAAGTAGTACACAGGGGATTTAAAGGGCAGTGAAATTACTCTGCATGATTCTATAATGTAAACAGATGTCCTCATGCATCTGTCAAAACCAACAGAAGGTACAACACAAAGAGCAAACCCAATGTAGTCCATGGACTGTCATTAATAATAATATATCCATATTGGCTCATAAATTATAAAATGTACCGCACTAATGCAGCGTATTAACAATAAGGGAAACTTGGGGCACCTTGGGTGGCTCAGTGGATTAAGCATCCGACTCTTGATTTCAGCTCAGGTCTTAATCTCAGGGTCATGAGTTTAAGCCCCACACTGAGCTCCACCCTGGGAGTGGAGTGTACTTAAATACTAAAATTAAAAAAAAAAATTGGGGGGGGGGGCGCCTGGGTGGCTCAGTCGTGAAGCGTCTGCCTTCAGCTCAGGTCATGATCCCAGGGTCCTGGGATCGAGCCCCGCATCAGGCTCCCTGCTCAGCAGGGAGCCTGCTTCTCCCTCTCCCACTCCCCCTGCTTGTGTTCCCTCTCACTGTGTCTCTCTGTCAAATAAATAAAATCTTAAAAAAAAATAAATACATAAAAAATAAAAATAAAAAAAATTTTTTTTAAATAAGGAAAACTTGGGGCGCCTGGGTGGCTCAGTTGGTTAAGCATCTGCCTTCGGTTCAGCTCATGATCCCAAGGTCCTGGGATGGAGCCCCACATCAGGCTCCCTGCTCAGCGGGGAGCCTGCTTCTCCCTCTCCCTCTGCCGTTCCCCCTGCCTATATGTGTGTGCACTCTCTCTCTTTCTCTCTGTCAAGTAAATAAATAAAATCTTTAATGAATAAATAAATAAAATAAAAATAAAGGAAATCTGCTGGGGAAACGTGTAAGGGAACTCTCTGTACTTTCCACTTTCCACCAGATGTGAAAAGACAAGGAAGTTCATTTCAGTTTAGGATTCCCCTTAGGCCTTTTATTTATTTATTTATTCATTCATTCATTTTTTTAAAGATTTTACTTATTTGAGACAGAGAATGAGTGAGCAAGAGAGCAGGAGCGGAGGGAGAGAGAGAAGCAGACTCCCCCCCCCCCCCCCCCCCCAGCAAGGAGCCCGATGCAGGGCTTTATCCTGGGACTCCAGGATCACAACCTGAGCCGAAGTCAGACACTTAACCGACTGAGCCACCCAGGTGCCCCTCCCCTTGGGTCTTTTAATGAAGCCTATATATTGTGTGTTCTTTATTGTGTTTAAAGTTTAAAGGCCTTAAAGTCTCCTGATTCTTTTGTCAAGACTTAGATGAGAATATGAAAAAGCTTTTTCACAGACAGACAGAATCAATATTCTATGTCTCTTTATGTGTCTCTTCCTCAGTGCTACTCAACTCAGTCTATCAACCTCAGCACTATCTCACTGTTTCTGGGCTAAACCATGAGTTATCTGAATTTCATCAAATTCAAGATGTCACTAATTATTAAGACCTGCCATTACTTCATGTATAGCTAAGAAAGAAAAACCTTGCCAATTAACCACCATACCATCAATTAATTGGAAGACATACCCTGATTTCAGAAGATGTTAAGCAGTGAAACTTAAAATAAATGAAATATGATTACCTGAAAAAAGAGATGATTCTTTCTTGACTAACAGAGATATACAAAAGATAATCCCCATGCTACAAATATCTGTCTTATTTCTACATTACATAATTTCCCAAAAAAAGAAAATTAGTAATAATTTGAGAATAAAAACCATTTCTAAAATGGGCTATAATAGCAATAAAAATATAACCTAAACAAGGGATGTATTTACACTGAGACCCTCTCTATATGAGAAGATTCATAGAATGGTAGTGAGGAAATTTTCCCACATGAAAAATAATACTCTTAACCATATTATGGTCCAAAGTATGCAAGACAAAAAATATGATGAATATAGTTCCTGATATCAGTTAAAATCCTTTACTAGACAGTAGTCCTTCCTTACTCATGGGAAATAGTTCCAAGACCCCCAGTGGACGCCTGAAACTGTGCATTTTACCGAACCCTATCTATATGCTTTTCCCTGTATGTACATACCTATGACAAAGTCTAATTTACAAATGAGGCAAAGTAAGAGATTAACAACAATAACAGAGCAACTGTAACAATATACTGTCATAAAAGTTATGTGAATGTGGTCTCCCAAAATATCTTACTATATTATCTTCACCCTTCTTGTGATGATGTGAGATTAAATGCCTATGTGATGGGATGAAGTGAGGGGAATGACTTAGGCACTGGGATACGGCGTTAGGCTCCTATTGAGAAGAGAGATGCTGAATCCTCAGAAGGAGGAGCATCTGTTCCCTGACTGAGGCTGATCACAGAAAGTGAAACTGTGGATAATGGGGGCGTACCGTAGACTGCTTTTTCCCATAATAATTTTTCCTACTCTGGAGTACCTGGGTGGCTCAGTCAGTTAAGCGTCTGCCTTCAGCTCAGGTCATGATCCTAGGGTCCTGGGATGGAGCCTGGCATCTACCTCCCTTTACCTACTTTAGGAAGACATGATTTTCAAAGCTAATTATGAAAACATTTGTCATTGGAATTAGTCTGCTTCTCCTTCTCCCTCTGCCCCTCCTCACCACTTGTGCGTGTTCTCTCTCTCTCTCAAATAAATAAAATCTTTAAAAATAATAATAATAATATAATAATAATTTTTCCTACTCCTAGTGATAGCTCTACTGTAGGGAAATACAGGGAAGTCCTTTTTTACTTCTAATAAGCTACTAATATTAACTACAGGGGCGCCTGGGTGGCTCAGTCGGTTGCGTGTCTGCCTTCGGCTCAGGTCGTGATCTCAGAGTCCTGGGATCGAGCCCCGCAGGGAGCCTGCTTCTCCCTCTACCTCCTCCACTCCCCCTGCTTATGCATGCACTCACGTGCTCTCTCTCTGTCAAATAAATAAAATCTTTAAAAAATATATTAACTGCAAAGTAGAAAGAATAGGTCAAAAATTCCATAGTTACTTATGCTCCTAAATTATAAGGGAATACCTTCTTCCCCTCCCAAAAGAACTGATTGAATACTTGACCTATTTGTCTCCTGATCAACTCTCTCCATTTCCACAAGCTCCCTCATTATGTCAACATGCATTACAATTTTCACAAAAGAAAACACTAAGGCCATTCACCATAGGACACTGGAAAGAACCAATAAAGGACTCACATCCTGAGGGAAATTATGTTGTATTTAATCTTTCCTCTAACTTCTTCCCACTTTCAGATGCCCCATCTAACCCATGATATCCAGAATGACCAACCTGGGCCTCTCTCATCTCTACTCATTCTCCTTGGGACCAACAGAAGAAATAAGATCTCTTGGAACTGTAACTGTTTATATATAAAATAAAAGTCAGGGAAGAAGTGAAGGGTAAGAGGATATACCATGGAATGTACCAGGTAAGAGAATACATCAGAGACAAGGCAAAAAAGGGCTGGCTAAAAATCCCCAAAGGAAAAAGGAAAAGAACAGCTGATACTCCAGTGTTGTGACTATCCAAGCCCAAGATTGGTAACTGATGGGTGGAATCACAGTTCTACCATTGGCATTAAAGATAAAGAGAAGCAAAATAAAGAAAACAACAGATTAGACGTGGGCCACCTATGACCCGGTAGGGGTGTGGAAGGAGGGACTATGGACTTCTGCTGCTTTGCTTGGGAGGACTCGAACTGGCACCTGGAAACTTTTAGGAAGACATGATTTTCTAAGCTAACTATGAAAACATTTGTCATTGAAATTAGTACTGTGACAAATGGCAGGAAGACAACACTGGCTAAGAATCTGCAGAAATACCTTCCAAACTGCAGCATCATATCCCAGGATGATTTCTTTAAGCCACAGTCTGAGAGACAGACAAATACAGATGGATTTCTGCAGTATGACGTGCTTGAAGCACTTAACATGGAAAAAATGATATCCACCATTTCCTGATGGACAAAAAGCCCAAGACACTCACTGTTATCAACAGACTCTGGAAATGCTGAGAAATTCCCATATTAATGATCAAAGGCTTCCTTCTCTTTAACTATAAGCCCCTTGACACTCTATGGAACAGAAGCTACTTTCTGACCAATCCCTACGAAGAATATAAAAGGAGGAGGAGTATAAAGGTCTACAAGCCTCCAGACCCCCCAGGGTACTTTGATGGCCACATGTGGCCCATGTATCTAAAGCACAGAGAAGAAATGAAGACATCAGGTGGGAAACTGTTTACCTAGACAGAACAAAATCTGAAAAGGACCTCTTTTCACAAGTGTATGAAGATCTAATACAAGAACTAGCAAAGCAAAAGTGTTTGCAAGTAACAACATAAAAATGGTGTGCCCTGAATCCTTCCTGGGATGAATTAGGAAACTCAAAGGAGTATATTTAAGGACCTTAACCAAGATACAGTATGTAGTTTGGTATGATGGCAGCTGCTGGTTTGTTTGTTTCTGTTATCACACATGGTTTCCCCAATATGTGAAACAGTAAATAGTTATCCATGCCAGTAGACAGGAATTTACCTTGATGAGGTATTCTCACTCCAAGGAGTGCAGAGATATAGCACAGCTCACAAACAATGACTCAGTTCCTCTAGACTAATGATCATCAAACTTTTCTGAATAGGACACAGAGGACAAAATAAGGTTTACATCACAATCCAGTATATATGTAATCTATTGTGTTTGTATGAATGTGTCTGTGTGTATGTAGGTATATATGTGTGTGATGTGTGTGTATATAAACACACATATCAAGTATCAAAAGTATTCACCTTAGATATAATGCCAGGTTCTATTTGTAATTTTTTTAAAATATTCATTACCATCTAATACAGATGCTGACCTCCTGCAAATAAAGGCTTTACTGGGAGTAGCAATGACATTGAATAAATCAATAATTTACCAGGAAAAAACAAAAACAATAGATTAAAGAAATGCAACACTGTGTTACCTACTATGTATCTGTGCCAAAAATGTTTAACCTGAATTGAATCAAACTGTACATCTAACATCCAGTTAACAGGAAATATAGAGAACACTAGAACAAGCTGAACAAGCTGGTGCCAAAGGAAGCAATCAGACAAAAACCAGAAGGCAGGTCATTCTGTACTGCAAGTCTCTTCAACAAATCAGTGTCATGGTAAATAAATAAGTAAAGACAGTGGGCTAAGTTTTAGCATAAAAAAAAAAAAAAAAGACCAGACAAAAAAAAAGAAAATTCTATTTAAAAAAAGAAAAAAAAAAAAAAACTTAAGAGATATAACTAACTGTAATGAATGGTTCCTAATTGGATCCTGGTTCGAACAAACCAGCTACAAAAGACATTTCTGAGGATAATGAGCAATTTGAACATGGACAGGTATTACATTATTAAGAATTACTGTTTTTTTAATGTGTGAAAACAGTATTATAGTAATGCAGGAAATGTCCTTATACTTTTAGAGATGCAAATGATGTCGGTAACTTAGCTTTAAACTCTTCAGTTATTATTACTCTACCTTAATGTACAAAACTAGCAAACTAATTATGGAGTACAGACGGGGCAAGTACTCTTCAAGAAGTATATCGTGTCCTCCATAAAGCCCTGCCTGATTATTTCTTTTCTGTTCCACTCAGGTTAGCTTCTCCTCCTCTATGCTTTCAAAGTAATCATATGTATCCATATACATTCAAGGAAACAGAGTTACTAAGGGGCTCATTTAGACAAGCAGCCGCTAGCCCGATGACTGCTTTTCACCTTGGACTAAGAACCTGGCCTTGCTAACACCGAGACTGATTTCAGCAGTAGGAAAGCTCTATGTTTGTAAACATTCTCTTTGATATAAGCACATAAATTGCAAAGCAGGTTCTTCTGGAATACCAATGCAACCCTCTAATATAAAAAGTATGGTGGGGGGCGCCTGGGTGGCTCAGTCGGTTAAGCGGCTGCCTTTGGCTCAGGTCATGATCCCAGGGTCCTGGGATCGAGCCTCGCATCGGGTTCCTTGCTCAGCGGGGAGCCTGCTTCTCCCTCTCCCTCTGCCTGCCTCTCTGCCTACTTGTTCTCTCTCTCTCTCTCTCTGTCAAATAAATAAATAAAATCTTTAAAAAAAAAAAGTATGGTGGAAGGGAAAAAGGAACAGTGAAGGATCAAAAACTTGGCTTCTCAGGTCTGGCACTTTCTCACACTTCAGAGGCACCTCTGAACCTCCTTGAGGAATTAGGGAGGACAAGGAAACTTCACTTCTGGAGTACGCTATGCTGGCTCTTATTTTGTATAAATGTCTCAAAGCAGGTTAATTTCTGCCATTAAAGAAAATGTATATTCTTTAACTCAATCTGGTGGCACTTTTCTACCAAAAACTATCTCACTGTGATAACCAAACAATATGACAGACATAGCATCTATCAAATTGTTTTGAAATCTACTTACCTATCTCCTTGAAAGAAACCAAGCAATGCAAGGGGGGACTTCATTTACCTGTGTACCCTCTACCAGAGTGCCTGGCACATCCTGAGTACTTAATAAATGTTTTCAAAGCTGAACTGAAAAAATGGGAATAGAGAGAAATTCATAATTCTCCCCCACCGCCCCAAAAAGTAGTTCAGAAAGAATACTAGAATGGAACAACTGATGTGAGCTTCTTTTTTAAGATTTTATTTATTTATTTGACAGAGAGACACAGCGAGAGAGGGAACACAAGCAGGGGGAGTGGGAGAAGGAGAAGCAGGCTTCCCGCCGAGCAGGGAGGCCAATGTGGGACTCGATCCCAGGACCCTGGGACCATGACCGGAGCCGGAGGCAGATGCTCAATGACTGAGCCACCCAGGCGCCCCCTGATGTGAGCTTCTTAAGGACAGGGACTGCACCCCATTAATCTTTACATCCTCTGTCTAGAGACGATGGAGAGAGAGAAAGAAACGGAGACACAGGTATACGAGTGCAGAGAGAGAAAAGGAGATAGGGCAGAAGAATGAATTTAGAGACTACTCAGTATATGAATCTTCCAAATGCCTTTCAGAGTAAACTAATCTGTTAAGTACAATTGTTTCTAATTGATTGGGAAAGGACAAGGAAGTATGCCTTTTTATCTATTACTGTCAAATAGGTAAATATTTGCTGAGGGGAAAACTCTGAATCCACAGAAGAATTCTAAATATATAACCGTTTCTGTAAGAGCCTTGCTGACATCATTATCCCATTTATTAAGTGAAACAGGGAAACACAATGCTCTGCTATTATACATGAAATTCCTTTTAAACAAGATATATGATATGTTTACTTATCTCAAAGCAGTCTCTAATATGACTTTAACCTATCTGCAAAGGGCTGGTTCCAGAACTATGTTCAAACTCCACAATTATGTAAATAAAGTTATTACAAGTAGCAGAGGAAATAAGATTTTCCAACATAGAGAAAAGACAAAGAAAATAAATCTATAAAGGAAGACATTTTTTTTTTTTTAAAGTAGACTCCACACTCAATGTGGGGCTTGAACTCACAACCCTGAGATCAAGAGTCACGTGCTCTACTGACTGAGCCAGCCAGGCGCCCCAGGAAGACATCTTTTAAAAAGTAAACAAAAGGAGTGCTCGCTTCGGCAGCACATATACTAAAATTGGAACGATACAGAGAAGATTAGCATGGCCCCTGTGCAAGGATGACACACAAAAAGTAAACAAAAGGAATATATACCTGGCATTAAAAAACTCAAACCTCACAAAGAGGTAAAAACAAACGGTACATCTCTCTACCTCCATCCAATCCCCAATCCTATTTCCCAAATGTAACCACTTAATATTTTATCAGGTATCCTTCAAGAAAAATATGTGTCTACTTTTTAATGTCCACATATGACATCATACAACAACAAAAAAAACTTTTCTTGATACCTTACATTATACACTTATCTTGGGAATCATTCCATATCAGCACATAAAATTAATAATATTCTAACAATATTTATCAAGCATTTACAGCTTATATGCCAGATACTGTATAATGTGTTAGACTTGTTATACCCCATTTAATCCTCAGAAAACCTCTGTGAAGTAGGCATTATAGTAGGATATTTAAGTATCAAGAGGTTAAGGTCACAAAACTAATAAGGAATAGAACCAAGATCTGAACATAGAGCCCCCACTCTTAAACACTGCTCTCCGGCTTTCTATCTGCTACAGAGTTTAGGATATGGGTGAACCAGAACATATTTAACCAGCAATCTCTATTGGTAGACATTTAGGCTATTTCTAGATTTGTAAAGATTATCACTGGAAGGCAAGCTCCATGAGAGAATTTTCTCTAAATCTAGAATTATGCATGAAAAGAGAAAGAAATCTTTTGGGCCTTTTGTATTCCAAATTTTCTACAGCACCATGTATTACGTTATAGTCAGAAAAAAACACATATTTTTAGATAAACTTCAAAAATAAAGTAACTTTCACAAGCTTATGAAAGATAGAGAGGCAGGGTTTGAATTCAGATCCATAAAACTCCTAAGGCCTCTTTCCTTGGAAGGAAGTTTCCAAAGGTAAATGATTCTAGCTACAGTTCATATTAATGAGCTCTCTGTTCTTGAAAACCTAGCCTATGAGGTCAGCTAAAGATTTTCTGAGATTCACTGAGTATCAGTGAAAATGTCTAGTGTATACACTTAACATATTAATAGGAACACTAATTACAACCACCACCACTGTTATGATCTGTTTCCTATCCTTCAGGATGGCTAAATAAAACTCCCTTCTGAGTCCCTGTCACTTGTCAGTTAGCCTGTGTTAAATTCTTTAAGAATTTAGGTTCACAGTGGGCCAGAAGCCACTAAAGGCCTAAGAAACAAAAACAAGGAAAGGTTGATTTGTGAAACCAAAGCACAGAAACAGTCCTTCTATATAATACACTTAACATTTAAGACATAATTCCTTTTTGGGGAGGATAAAGAAAAAAAGATGTCGATGACTCATGTATCCCATCTGACACAATTCTGGAATAACATTTAAATCAAAGATTTAGAGAGCACTGTATGAAAGAGACGTGGATGTCTCCATCACTCTATCTATAGCATTCTACCATATCTCAAGTTCCTCAACAAAAACATGGTGATAACATTGTTTCCAACTTCATGGAACATATTAACTTATAACTACAGAAAAAAAAATTTTTTAATTTAGCATTTGAAAAATTAACACTGATCTGAAATTGGCAACTAAAATAAAAACTGAGAGGGGGAGAAAACCTTTTACTGTAAAAAGTCAATCTTCCCAAAAGGAGATAAATTTATCTTCAATTCCACCCTACTTCATAAAAATAAAGCCAGAATCTCCCACAAACGTACAAATTATATCCTGTATACAATTAGTTGCTAAGTCCTGTTCATTCTAACTCTTAAATACTTCTCAAATCTTTGTCTTCTCCTTCCTTTTCCTACAGCACCTGCCTACAAATACCATCATACTTAATGGTGAAAGTCTGAATGCTTTTCTCGTTAGACTAGGGAGAAAGCAAGAATGTCTGCTCTCACTATTCAACACTGTACTAGAGGTTCTAGCCAGTGCAGCAGGAGAAGGAAGGAAAGATATGGAAACAAATTAAGGGTGTTCAGATGAAAAAGGAAGAAATAAAACTCTTTACTCACAGACAACATGATCCTGTATGCAGAAAATCCTAAGGAACCCACAAAAAAACTCCTAGAACTAATAAACAAGTTCACCAAAGGCAGAGGATATAAGTTCAATGTTCAAAAATCAACTGTATCTCTATATACTAGCAACGAAAAACCAAAAATAATTTTTCACTTTCATCATAACATCAGAAACAATACTTAGAAACAGATTTAACAAAAGAAGTACAAGACTTACATACTAAAAATTTCAAAACTTTGCTAAGAGAAATCAAATAATATCTCAATAAATGAAGAGATGGGGCGCCTGGGTGGCTCAGCTGGTTAAGCAACTGCCTCCGGCTCAGGTCATGATCCGAGAGTCCTGGGATCAAGTCCCACATCGGGCTCCTGGCTCAGCAGGGAGCCTGCTTCTCCCTCTTACCCTCTCCCCTCTCGTGCTGTTTCTCTCTCTCTCTTTCTCTTTCAAATAAATAAATAAATAAAATCAAAATAAATAAATAAATAAATAAATGAAGAGACCGTCTGTGTTTGTGGATCTGAAGACTCAATATGATTCAGTCGGCAATTCTCCCCAAAACTAATCTACAGATTCAACATAATCCATATCAAAATCCCCAAAGGGGGAAATTTGCAGAAATTGTCAAACCTTATATTGATGTTGATCCTAAAATGCTTATGTAAATGCAAAAAATCCAGAATGAACAAAACAATTTCGAAAAAGAAGTAAAAAGTTGGAGGACTCACACTTCCAGATTTCAAAATTTACTATAAAGTAACACTAATCAGAAGAGTATGGTACTGGTGTTAAGAAAAGACACACAGATCAGGGCGCCTGGGTGGCTCAGTTGTTAAGCGTCTGTCTTCAGCTCAGGCCATGATCCCAGGGTCCTGGGATCGAGCCCCGCATCAGGCTCCCTGCTCTGCGGGAAGCCTGCTTCTCCCTCTCCCACCCACCCCTGCTTATGTTCCCTCTCTCACTGTGTCTCTCTCTGTCAAATAAATAAATAAAATCTTAAAAAAAATAAAGACACAGATCAGTGAAACAGAATTGAGTATCAAGAAATAAACACATAGAACCATGAGAGACTATGGACTCTGAGAAACAAACTGAGGGTTCTAGAGGGGAGGGAGGTGGGGGGATGGGTTAGCCTGGTGATGGGTATTAAAGGGGGCACATACTGCATGGAGCACTGAGTGTTATACGCAAACAATCAATCATAGAACACTACATCAAAAACTAATGATGTAATGTATGGTGATTAACATAACATAATAAAAAAAAAGAAATAAACACATTTATGGTCACCTGATTTTTTAAGGTATCAAGACAATGCAATGAGACAAGAATAGTCTTTGCAACAAAGAGTGTTGCAATAGAACATTCACATGCAAAAGATAAATTTAAAGATTTTTTTTTATTTTTAAGTAACCTCTACACCCAATGTGGGGCTCGAACTCACAAGAGTTGCACGCTCCACTGACTGAGCCAGCCAGGAGCCCCATAAAAGATGAATTTAGATGCTCATCTCACAGTATGCACAAAAATCAATGCAAATGGATCCTTAACCTAAAGTAAGAGCTAAACTATAAAAACTTGTAGAAGAAAACAGAGAAGGAAATCTTAACCATGAATTAAGTAGTCTTAGAGAATAACACCACAATCACGATCCACATAAGAAAAAAAAAATTGATGTATTGGACTTCATCAAAATTTAAAATCTCTGTGCTTCAAACTTCACCATTAAGAAAATGAAGAAACAGGGGCGCCTGGGTGGCTCAGTTGTTAAGCGTCTGCCTTCGGCTCAGGTCATGATCCTGGGGTCCTGGGATCGAGCCCCGCATCGGGCTCCCTGCTCGGCGGGAAGCCTGCTTCTCCCTCTCCCACTCTCCCTGCTTGTGTTCCCTCTCTCGCTGTGTCTCTCTCTATCAAATAAAATAAATAAAATATTTAAAAAAAAAAAGAAAATGAAGAAACAAAGCAGGTAGAAAATATTTGTAATTCATATATCTAATAAAAGATTTGTATTCTGAACATATAAAAAACTCCTACAATTCAAAAACAAGATAAATAACCCAATTTAAAAATGAGCAAAAGATAGGAATAGATATTTCACCAAAGAAGATACATGAATGGCCAATAACCACAAGAAAAACCATCACAAATCAGGGAAATGCAAATCAAACCACAATGAAATGTCATTTCACACTCATTAGAATGCCTACAGTCAAAAAGAAAACAATTAACAAGTGTTAGCAGGATGTGGAAAAATCTGAACTCTCATACATTGCTGATGAAACGTAAAATGGTGTAGTTGCTGAGGAAGTTTGCCAATTCTTTATTCAAACACAGGGGCACCTGGGTGGCTCAGTCAGTTAAGCGTCTGCCTTCGGCTCAGGTCATGATCCCAGCGTCCTGGGATTGAGCCCCACATCGGGCTCCCTGCTCAGCGGGGAGCCTGCTTCTCCCTCTGTCTCTGCCTCTCTCTCTCTCTGTGTCTCTCATGAATAAAAATAAAATCTTAAAAAAAAAAAAAAGAGAGAGGCTGGGCCTGGCTGTAACTGCTCTATGAAGATGAGAGGAAGACATTGCTTTGCAGTTGGAGAAAGAATGTGAAGACAGGAAAAGAGGAGAGCCAAAGTGGAGTCTCAAAGAAAGTCTTGCACCCTTAGGCTCCTTACCACAATCCCTTACCTTCAGCAAAGTTTATTAAAATCATTAAATGGCTGATATGAGTGCAGTTTTCTGGTCGCAGAGGATAAATGAGAAACACCTCATGATGATGCAGAACTACAGCAGAAAGGAGCCTGGGAAAGCCAAATCGCAAAAACCAAGCAGACCTTCCCGGGAAGGCTGAGTTGGCATGAAGATCAGAGCTAAACTTAAAGTTAAGGAACAGGGATCCACAGCTGCTTCACATTACACTGCTTTTCTTTATATTTTTGGATACATCAGTTACATATAAATTTTAACAGGTAGTACAACTGACTATATTGCTATATATTTAAATAATTATCGTGAAGCTGAACAAGTTACAATGACCAAACTTAAAGAATACCAGTTGTTTTGGTGTGACCAGCATTTACCTTCCCCCTCTTTCTTTTGGTTAGAAACCTCTTCTTTTTGGCAAAGAACTCATTACTTGAGATTGGGTGGAGCTGACACCATCACATCTCTCCTCAAGCCAAGGAGGATGACATGTCACCCAGGAATGGCCAGCATCCCCTAACCCCTAAACACAGTAATTGGTTCAAGCAGGAACATGTGACACAAGCCAAACCAACGATGGAGCTCCTGAATCTTTTCTGCCAGAACTAAATGGTAGGATTTGAGCCTGGGTCTGTCAACTCTCATTGTAACCATTTAGTGGAAAATCTATCAAAGACACGAAGAGAAGAGGCTACTGATACCCTCGGTATCCTGAGACCTGATGTACTCAGTTATAAGCAAATTAATCTGACTGGTGTTTCTGTCAAATGCAACCAAAAAGTCTCCTCTGTAAAAAGCCACTGAAAAAGTAATAACACATCTAGACTGCTTGCCAAAGGGCTCTATGATGCAACCTAGAAGTGAAGGGAAGTTCACTCTCTGAGGAGATGGAGTTGACTAATGGAAAACAGGATGCAAGAGAAAAGCAGGTAGATCAATTTCTTCTTCCAGACTCCTATCTACTGATGTGAGAAACTGTCCCTCTGTCCAAAGATAGCCTGTGTGACCAAGCCAGCATACCTGCTGAAAACAGTCTCTCTCCAGCTCTTTGTGAAGCAGTGGCCAATAAGATAAGGTATCACCTTACATTGTTTCCCCATCTCTGCCTCACTTCCCTTTTCTCTTGATGCCCCAGGATTATGCCTCCCAGTAAATCCTCAACTCTTAATCCTTGTCTCAGTCTCTGTTTTCTAGGCAACTCAGATTAAAAAGGTATCTACAAAAGAACCTACAGCAACCATTAGGCTTACTATGAAGTGAAACATAGAGAGATTTCCCTCTGAGGTCATAAGCAAAATGAGGATGCTCAGTATTAGTACGATGTTAAACAGAAATGGTAATAATCCACATAGTAATACAAGATAACCGTCCACAGGACAAGACAAAAATGTAAATCAGCTATAAGGTTTGGAAAGGAACAAAAATTCGTAAGTTCCAGATGACACAGAAAACACAAAATTCACGGATACATTTTTTTTAATAACTTTCAAGTTTCACTTTATTTTTATTTATTTATTTAAAGATTTTATTTATTTATTTGTCAGAGAGAGAGCACAAGCAGGGGGAGCGGCAAGCAGAGGAAGAAGCAGGATCCCCACTGAGCAAGGAGCCCCATGCAGGACTCGATCCCACGAGCCTGGGATCATGACCTGAGCCAAAGGCAGATGCTTAACAGACTGAGCCACCCGGGCGTCCACCACAGATACATTTTTAGAATTGACATGTTTAGCAAGGTATAGCTGGACACAAAATGGTTATATACTTAGAAATAAATCTAACAAAGGATATGCATGAATCTTACAGAGAAAATTATAAAATTTTGTTGTATGATATAAAGAAGACCTAAGTAAATGAAGAGATACACCATGACCAAGGTTTGAAAACTCAATATTATAAGGACATCATTTCTCTGCAAAACTGATATATAGATTCAATGTAATCCCAATCAAATTCGAATAGGACTTGGGGATTTTTTGTTTTTTAATAGATTCTAAAATATACAAGGAAATTCAAAGGGCTAAGAGAAGTCAAGAAACTCTTAAATGGTGGGGGGAGTTATTCTACCAAATTCCAAGACTTATTATAATTAAAATTGCTTATAATTGGTGAAAATATGTATAACCAAACCAATGGAACAAAAGAGAGGACCCAGACAAAGACCCACAAATAAGGACACACAATCTATTATAGAGGTGGCAGGGCAGGTCAATGGGGAAAGGATAATCTATTTGGAAAAAAATTAAAATTTCACACCATCCACATATCAAGTCAAGTGAAATATAAACCTAAATATAAAGGAGGTAACTAGAAGGTTTATGATAATACAGATGAATATCTTAATGACCACAGGGCAGGAAAATATTCCTTAAACAGGACCTCAAAAGTACTAACCACTAGAAAAGAGAGAGAGAGAGAAACTGATAAAAGTGTATTCAAACTGAGAACTTAGGGGCGCCTGGGTTCAGTTGGTTTAGCATCTGCCTTTCGCTCAGCTCAGGTCATGATCCCAGGGTCCTGGGATGGAGCTTCCCGTATCGGGCTCCCTGTTCAGCAGGGAGCCTGCTTCTTCTTCTCCCTCTGCCATTCCCCCTGCTGGTGGTCTCTGGCTCTCTCTATCTCCCTATCAAATAAATAAATAAAATCTTAAAAAAAAAACAAAACAAAACTGAGAACTTAGTTGGGGTGCCTGGGTGGCTTAGTCAGTTGAGCATTCAACTCTTGATTTCCGCTCAGGTCATGATCTTAGGGTCATGAGATGGAGCCCCGAGTAGGGCTCCGTTCTCAGCATGGATCCTGTTTGAGATTCTCTCTCTCCCTCTCCCTCTGCCCCTCCCTGCGCTCGCTCACTCTCTCTAAAATAAATAAATCTTAAAAAAAAAAAAAAAAGAAAAAAACAGCTGAGGACTTAGTTTTCAAAAGACTCCATAAAAAGAATTTTAAAAAAACCACAGGGTGAGGGGCGCCTGGGTGGCTCAGTTGGTTGAGCAGCTGCCTTTGGCTCAGGTCATGGTCCGGGGGTCCTGGGACCGAGCCCCACGTCCGGCTCCCTGCTCAGCGGGAAGCCTGCTTCTCCCTCTCTCTCTTCCTGCCACTCTGCCTGCTTGTGCTCTCTATCTCTCTGTCAAATAAATAAATAAAATCTTTAAAAAAAAAAAAAAAACCACAGGGTGAGAAAAGATATTTGCAACACATAATATCATTCAATGGATTAATACACTGAATATATATAAAGTACTCACACAAATCAATAAGAAAAAGAATAATACAAAGGAAAAAAGGGGGGAGAATGCAAATGCAAAAGATTTAAATAGGCAATTTACAAAAGAGTATATTCAAATAGTCAATACACATACAAAACAGAGCTCAATCTCAATAGTAATCAAGTAAATAGAAATGAGAACTTTTACAGTAAGATAGCATCATGCATACATACATCAGATTGGCAAAAATGACAAAGTTGACAATACCAAGTGGTGCCAACTGGGTACAGCAACACTACTGTGGGAGTGTATGTTTCTTCAGCTATCTTAGAAAACAGTTTGGTATTACCTAATAAACTCCATGATAAATAAAACTGCTATGAGGAGCAATAAAGAATACCTAAGGACCAGCAATCCCATACCTGAGTATACCCTAGAGAAATTCATGCACATGCATACCAGAATATATGTATAGGAATGTTCATAGGAACATTGTTTCTAATAGCCAAAAACTGGAAACAATCCAAATGCCCATCTACTGTAGAATGGAAAATCATGGTATATTTATTCAGTGAAATAATATAAAGAAAAAAGAATGAACTCCAACTACTTGGAACATTATGAATGAATCTCACAGATGTAATTTTGAACAAAACAAGCAAGACAAAAAAACATACAACATACAATAAGATTATATTCAAATGAATTCAAAAACAGAAAAAATGCTTTTACTTAGAAATGCACTCATAGGTGGAAAGAATAAAGAAAAGCAAGGATGGGGCGCCTGGGTGGCTCAGTCAGTTAAGCGTCTGCCTTCAGCTCAGGTCATGATCCCAAGGTCCTGGGATGGAGCCCCGCATCAGGCTCCCTGCTCAGCGGGAAGCCTGCTTCTCCCTCTCCCACTCCCCCTTGCTTGTGTTCCCTCTCTCGCTATCTCTCTGTCAAATAAATAAATAAAATCTTAAAAAAAAAAAAAAGAAAAAGAAAGGAAATGGGGGTGCCTAGGTGGCTCAGTCAGCTAAGCATCTGCTTGTCCCTCTCCCTCTGCCTCTGCTTGTCCCTCTCCCTCTGCCTTGCTCCTTCCCTGGTTTGTGCTCTCTCTGTCTCTCTCTCAAATAAATAAATAAAATCTTAAAAAAGCAAAGCAAGGAGGGGCGCCTGGGTGGCTCAGTCGGTTAAGCGTCTGCCTTCAGCTCAGGTCATGATCCCAGGGTCCTGGGATCGAGCCCCGCATCGGGCTCCCTGCCCAGCGAGAAGCCTGATTCTCCCTCTCCCACTCTCCCTGCCTGTGTTCCCTCTCTCGCTGTGTCTCTCCCTGTCAAATAAATAAACAAAATCTTAAAAAAAAAAAAAAAAGGAAAGGAAATGGTTTTTCCAAAAGTAAGGATAGTGGATTGGAGTGCTCTGCAGAAAAGGGTAAGATTTAGAAAAGAAGAGAAAGGATATATCAAAAAGGAAAAAAAAACAAATGGAACAGTTACAGAGTTGGAAATGAGCAGAGCATTTGTGAGGGTACAAGGAAAACGTTAGACTGATTGGTCCAAACTGTAAGCTAGAGAACAAGTCAACAAGAAAAGGACCAGATTATAGATGACTTTAAAATCAAGCAAGAGTTTGGGTTTAACACTGTAGGAAGCTACTATAATATTCTTGAACAAAAGAATGCCATGATAAAAGCTGTATATTAGGGAGACTTCATTTGCAACACGTTTTAATTACAGGAGGTAAGAGACTAGATCAGCTCTGGCCCCACTGAGGTCATCTAGAAGTGAGATAATAAAAGATGCTCCAATGTGGCAGGATGGTATTCATTCAAACAATTCTTACATGTCCAGTTGCCACAAGATTCTGTGCCCGACACGAGAGATAAAAAGACACAGACCAGTTGTCAAAGAGCTCTGAAAAGCAGTATAAAGTAGAGGGAAAATGGGGGTATGGGGGATGAGGGCAAGAAAAATTAAAAAGACAAAACCCAGAAAACAGTAGCTCATGAAATCAGTGATGAAGAAAAAAGTCAAAGGCTCCTAGTCCTCAGGCGTTCCATAATTCAAGTACACATAAAGTACCACGGGAAGCACAGCCATATGGCCCAGAGACTGATGAGAACAAGCAGAAAGTGGTTGTGACTGCACCACATACATGTGAGAAATGTGACTAGAAAAAAGGAATGATTGGTTGGCAGCTAGAAATGCCAGAAGATTCAATGGTTCTTTGTTTTATGATGAGAAAGGCATAATAAGTCTTATGGTTTAAAGGAAAGATCCATAAAAAGAAACAGAGTGAAGATGCTAGAAAGGAAAGGAAAAATTATGAGATCAAGGTTCTGGGGGAGGTGGAAAGGTAATAGGGTCCAAAGGACAAAAAAAAAATAGGTAAACTTTAGGGAAGGGATACCTTACAGGCTCAGGAGAAAGATGGTTAAATGACCCTATAGGAACAGTAGCATGCTGAGGTTGTAATGGACTCACGTTAGGTGATCCAGAACTTTTCAGTAAAAGATGGGGTAGGGAAACAAAGATGTTAATAAGAGAAATGATTTAGAGTAAACCTCATTTCAAATGAAAAGACATTCATTAATAAAAGATCAACTCTGCAACTCTGCACTGTTCTGCTCTCCCTCTCAGGGGCAAGAAACAGGTTAGACATTCAGCATTAAGAGTTAGTGAAATGAGGGGCGCCTGGGTGGCTCAGTCGTTAAGCGTCTGCCTTCGGCTCAGGTCATGGTCCCGGGGTCCCAGGATCGAGCCAGCATTGGACTCCCTGCTCCGCGGGAAGCCTGCTTCTCCCTCTCCCACTCCCCCTGCTTGTGTTCCCTCTCTCGCTGTGTCTCTCTCTGTCAAATAAAAAAAAACAAAAAAAAATTTTAAAAAAAAGAGTTAGTGAAATGAGTACAACAAAAGGCCAAAGTGATGAAAAAGGCAGCACGGAAGTAGTTGATACTATGTGGAAAGAATTTATTTGGTAATGAATTGAAGAAAGTAGACTGAAAGATTAGGCCTATACAGACAGAGTTATGAACAGATTCAAAACTTAAAAAAAAGAAAAAGAGGTTATAAATAAGCGTATGTCCAGGAAATCCTACTCATGTTAAGATTTTCCTCAAAAATAAAAATCTGATGAAAGCCTTTCATTAAATTCTGCTTCTTAGGCAACAAAATGATACCAAATTAACAAAGGAAAAATTAAGTAGGTAAGGGTTACTTTGGGGATGCTAATGGCAGCACTGTTAGGAAATCTGGAACTACCCCAGAAAATATTTTGCAGAAAGAAATACAGCCAAATAAAAAAAGTGTAAGATCTGAAATCAGAGAACTAGGGTTTGAGTCCCAATTTAGGCAAATAATTTCATGGTATGTAGGCCTCAGTTCCTCATCTGGATTATGGGAATAATAATCATTGTAAATAATATAGGAATAATAATAGCAGCAACTAACATTTGTTGAATGCTTATTATGTTTCAGGCACAGTTTAAGTGTTTTACATGTATTAACTTATTTAATCTTCATGATGACCCACAGACACTTTTATCCCCATTTTACTGAAGAGAAAACCAAGACAGGGAGATTAGATCAACTGCCCAGAATTATATAGCTATTATGTGGTATAGCTGAATTCCACCCCATGCAATATGACCTGGTATCTATATCCTTTACGATGTTCTTCTGCCTCTCTAGGTAATAAAGATGAGAATGTAGTAAAAAATGCTTTAAGTGTATCCAAATGTTCATCAGTACTGCTGAATATCAAGTAACAGGACAAAATCTAAACAAAATCATTAATCTACAATCAACACTCCACAAATTCTACATATTATATGCTAGGGTGTGATTAAAAAGGGGGTAATTAACAACATATACGCTTGTCCTCCAAAAGTAGGGGGAACAAACAAGAGGCAATAACTGATATGAACAAAATACACATGCTGCTTTTCCATGATGAGCTGAGGTAAGTAGTACAATCAGTGATAAAAAATAAAGAGCTTTGGGGCACCTGGGCGGCACAGTGGGTTAAGCTTTGGACTCTTGGTTTTGGCTCAGATCCCTGATCTCAGGGTCATGAGATGGCGGCCAGCATAGGACTCCAGCTCAGCCCAGTGTCTGCTTAAGAGTCCCTCTCCCCCAACCCCTCCCCACAAAAATAAATAAATAATCTTTTTTAAAATTTAAAAAATAAAAGAGTTTGAGAAATCACAAAATCATGCCCTCAAAAAATAACAGCACTAAATGCAAAGGGTTAGGAAATGACAGAGCCAGAAAAGAAATCAGTAGAATTCTTTTTAAAGTAAAGGTCTCAGGGGCGCCTGGGTGGCTCAGTCGTTAAGCGTCTGCCTTAGGCTCGGGTCATGATCCCGGGGTCCTGGGATCGAGCCCCGCATTGGGCTCCCTGTTCAGCGGGAGGCCTGCTTCTCCCTCTCCCACTCCCCCTGCTTGTGTTCCCTCTCTCGCTGTGTCTCTCTGTCAAATAAATAAATAAATAAAATCTTTAAAAATAAAAAAAATAAATAAAGGTTTCAGAACAATCATAAAGCTTTAAAAGAAAAAAATAAGGTTTCAAACAGCAGCAGGCTATTCACAGAGCAACAAATTTCATATATGCATATCATAAAAAGACTTCCAAGAAAAGGTCCTACACCACATTATAAATATTGTAATAATAAAAAATAATTGATGCTGGACACTTATGTAGAAAGCACTGTTCTAAGCACTTTACTGGAACCGATTTTTTAATTCTTATAACAACCCTGTAAGGTAGCTTCTGCTATTATCCCCAGTTTATAGATAGGGAAAATGAGGCAGAAGTGAGGTGAAGTAACTTGCCCAAGTTTATTCAATGAGGGCCAGTGCTAGGATGTCAACCCCAAGCAGTTTATCTTGAGAGTATGTGCTATACTTCCTCTAGTAGGAAACTAAGAAGCAGAACAAAAATTTATTCAGAAGTATTATTCGGCCAGAGTACCTGGGTGGCTCAGTCGGTTGAGCGTCTGCCTTCAGCTCAGGTCATGATCTCAGGGTCCTGGGATCGAGCCCCACGTTGGGCTCCCTGCCCAGTGGGAAGTCTGCTTCTCCCTCTCCCTCTGGCCCTCCCTCCACCTTACCACCCTCACTCCCTCCCCTGCTTGTGCTCTCTCTCTCTCCCCCCCAAATAAATAAATAAAATCTTTAAAAAAGTATTATTTGCCCATACTTGGTAACAAGAATGAAAGTACCTTTCAATCACAATAATTCATCATCTATAACAGTTCTGTCCTCGGTCTTCCCTCCAAATTAATCCGCACATTCCTCCCGTACTATCTCATCTTCTCCTCTGGTTTCAATTACAATCTCCTTGCTGATGATTCCCATATCTATTGACCTCCAGCCCAATCTCTCTTCTGCATCTTAAACCTCACCAACAACCTAATAAATATTTCTCTTTCAATGCTCAACAAGCATCTCAAACTCAGCATGTCCAAAACTGAATCATCATCTCCTTCCCACCTCAATTCCCACCCTCAAATCCCTTCTTCCTCCTGTACGCCCTTACCTCAATGACTGCCTCCATCATCCACCTGATTGCCCAAGTCAGAAACTTGGAAGTCATCCCAGACTCCTCAGTCTTCCTCACCTTCCATACCCAATCAATCACCAGTCACCTCCTCTAAGTATTTCTCCAATCAATGAATCTCTCATTTCCACTGCTTTACTTAATCTGACAACTTTACAAGGCTTATTATTTTGAATTTTGTGTCATTTTGTGAAACTTTCTTTTTTTTCTTGTATTTTGTTCTGTCTAATCCTAGCACAAACTCCATGAATGAAGAACAGGTATCATATATATTTCATATCTAACTCCCTAATGTGCAATTTCCTGATCAACACGTGTTCTCAGTGAAATTTGGTTCTATTAAAAAGAAATTAATACTAAGCATGTATGTCAAGTAATACATTTTTTCAATGGCATTGCCTTCAGAAACAAGACCCAGTTATTTTGCAAAAAAAGTAAAAAAGAAAAAAGTAATAATTTCCTATTAACTCTACCACAACTCCTTAGGACATACCAATTATTAATTGTTCAATGATAGCTACTAAAGGCCATGCACTATGCTAAACACTTCACACACAAATTGTGCCACTTAATGTTCACAATGTTATCAACGGGGTACTGGTACTATACCCATTTTCCAGATGCCAAAACTGTAACTTAAGAGAGCTTACACAATTTGATCAAGGTGCCAAGTTAGAAAAATAACAGTCAGGATTTGAATCCATGGCATCATCTGACACCAGAGCACATGTTCTTAAGCACTTGCTGTTTGCCTTTTTTTTTTTTTTAAATATTTTATTTTTAAATAATCTCTACACCCGACACGGAGCAAACCCACAACCCCGAAATCAAGAGTCCCATCCTCCACCGACCAAGCCAGCCAGGCACCCCTTGCTATTTTGCCTCTTAAGGATAAAATTAAATGTTTTAAAGCTCAAAAGAAAAAAATAATTAAGCACAAAGCTTAAATCAAAAAGATGTTAGTTTTAAATGAAAAATGTGCCAAAACAGTGTAACGCTATGGAAGTTCAGGCAATTAAGAAAGAACCTGTTTGGTCGGTCCAAAAATCGTTCAGAAAGATCAGCAAACGAAAAAGATCCAGAACCACAGAAATAAAATTTTCAAAAAAGTAATGCATTCGAATGCTTCTTTTCTTGGGACATCATAATAAAACCAACAGTCTAGTGTCTTACACATTTGTATATTTCCCAATGAAATTCTACAAATGTTAGAATCCCCCGCCGTAATTCAATTTTTGGTTCTGGCAACCTACCCACCACAGGCAGGTAAAAGGTTCGGAAATCTCAACCGTGATTGCTTGCTTACTTCCAGACTCCTAAAATATGAGTCAAAGGGCCAGTGTAAAAAGAACACTGCCTATCATCCATCTTCGTCTGGTGCCATTAGAAACACAGGCGCACATTTAAATTCGCATGCTACTAAGATCAAGCACCAGCCTACAATTCGTCCAAGATTCGGCAGCTGTACACCCAAGGTGCAGACCACAAGCTCTCAACTTTTCATTTTGACTATACGTTTTAGATTCTGGGTGCGAGAGCACACTTTGAATTGGCCCCTGGATGCAAAGAGGATTCCTGTCAGATTTCTCGGGAAGGGTGGGAGGCGTGAAGAAGGGACGGCCTCCCACCGGCCAGGAGCCCGCCGCGCGCCGAACCTTTTGTTGGGGAGGAGAAGAGGGCGGACCCCGCACCCTCCTGGGGGCAAACGGGGGTGGGCGGGGAGAGTGAGGGAGCGAGACGCCGCGGCGGCCCCCGGCCAGCCCGGGGGTGGGGACACAAAGAATTTGGGGAGAGCCGATCGGCCGGACGACGAGCTCCCCCACCCGCCTTGCAATAAGCCGCCGCGAAACTCCAGGCCCGGGCCGCCGAGAAGCGGGCGGAGGCGGGCGCTCGGGCGTGCGGGGCTCCCTGCGCCCCCCCACCCCCACCCGGGGCGAGGATCGGCCGCCGGCGCGGGCTGAGGGCCGGGGTTGGAGGGCGGCGCGAGGCCTCGGCGGCACCCGCCACAGCCGCGAGCCCCCTCCGCCCAGCCGCGGACCAGGCCGCCAGATCCCCGCGCCCGCGTCGCCACACCCACCCGCCTCCTAGGCCGGGCTCGGGAGGGCTACCGGCTCTTTCCCCCGCTGCGGCGGCGCGCCCCGCGCCCGAGATTTACCTGCTGATCTTCTGGGCAAAGGCGCGGCGCTCGGCCATGGCTGCTAAGGCGGCGGCGGCGGCGGTCTGGGCGCGGACGGGCGGGCGCGTGCCTCCTCGCTCGCGCTCCCTCCCTCGCGGCCTCCGCCAGTCCCAGCTCCGGACCGGGGAGGCTGGGGCTGGCGGCCGGAGCCGGGAACGAACCCTGCCGTAATGCTCCTGAGAGACGCGCAGTGAGAAACCGCTCCTCCCCCTGCGCGTCAATCCCCGCGGGAGCCCGGGCTTCGGAACGCAGCTGCGGCCGGTTGGAGCCCAGGGGAAGAATGGGGCGTGGAGGGAGCGACACGCCAGTCCTGGCCGCCTCGCTGCCGCGGGTTCCGCACTACCGAAGGGACACAGAAAGCAGCCAGAGAGGGGCCAGCGACTTGGCGAGGCAGGAAAATAAGATTACAGAACGCGGGGGGGGGGGGGGGGGGGGGCGGCGTGCCGAAAAAGGGGGGGGGGGGGGGGGGGGGGGGGGGGGGGGGGAAGCTTGGCTTTCCCGAAAAGGAAGGGGAGGAAATGGAAGATGGGTTTTGCCGAGGGGGGCTGTGCTCTGCCGCCCTGGATGGCTGGGTTCTTGTTCCTGCAGCGCCCATCTCCGAGCAGTTGAAAGCACTTTCTGTTCTGCTCCGACCTTATGAATGGGGTCTGACCAGAGAAAAAAATGGTTTTTCTTGTAGAAAAAGAGCTAAAAAAGACCTTTCTCCTACAGAAGTAACAATAATAATAGTTGACTTGTGGTGCTTAGCCAGGCACTGATGAAAGTTTTACAGGCATGATCTTAATCGCCACGACAGCTCTTTGAAGTAAGTTCTTATTATGCCCATTTTAGAGACAAGGAAATGGTTCGGAGAAGCTAAGCGCCTGGCCCCAGGTAACACATACGGTAACCTCTTCAACTGAGGTTCAAACCCAGAGCCCAGTCCTTTTCTTTGAAGATGTTTCTCCGTTAACAATACTCTTGCTGAGACTATTACTTACCCCTTTGGGATCTCATTTTCCATTTATAAATGTTGGACCAGATGAGCTCTAATGTACTGGAGCATTTTGACGTCCTATTAAATAGTCTACATGTTTACCACTCAAAATGATCTTGCCTGTTAAATCCTATAAACAGGGAATAGCAAAAATCATGTCTTATTCTATTGTAATCCCATAGTATGTAGAATGTTTGGCTCCTAATTCATATTTGCTGATTGCTGATGTTATGGTGAAACTAGGAAAAATAATCTTGGTTTCATGTACCTTTACTCAAGTATTGCCAGGATTTATGTGTATTTTTTAATTATTAATATGTTAATATGTTCTCTCTGTGTCCTTGTGAAGTACATTGGATATTTGTTTTCCTCTCTTTTACATTTGGAAATTCTGTAGCATAGAGCCATTTGCTTGGTCACACACTGAGTCAGGGGTGAAAGCCTCAATTAGTCAGATCCAAACTTCCTGTCTAGTTTTATAACCACTGTGGAAGACTTGATATTTTGTTTAACAATGCACATTCCAGTAAAGATAGTCTACTCAAAGAAGAATTTTGTGTAACTTCTACTCAAATGTATAGCCCACCTAGATATTCTAGAGAACACAAAGCTGAACTAGACTCAGTCCTGCTGTCAGGAAGCTTGAATCCATCGGGAAAGATGAAACAGCTACTCAAAGAACTGCAAGTCAAGTCTAACACTGTAACCTGGCCTTTAAGACACTGCTTGATAGGAACCCAGTCGTATTCTGTCACTTTCTTACCATGTGACCTTGAGCAAGCTACTTAACCTTGACTATAAAATGAGGGGAATAGTTGTACCTACTTAAAAGAGTATTGTGCAGGGGCGCCTGGGTGGCTCAGTGGTTAAGCATCAGCCTTCGGCTCAGGTCATGATCCCAGAGTCCCAGGATCGAGTCCCACATTGGGCTTCCTGCTCAGCAGGGAGTCTGCTTCTCCCTCTGACCCTCTCCCTTCTCATGCTCTCTCTCACTCTCTCTCTCAAATAAATAAATAAAATCTTAAAAAAAAAAAAAGTATTGTGCAGATTCATTGGGTTAATTCATATAAAATTCTTAGAACAGGGCCTGACATATGGTAAGTCCTATATGTACTAGCTTCTGTCATTGCTATCACTGTTATTATCATTATTCAGCTTACACTTAAACTTGTCTTGGGTGCTTGATAGTCCCTGAAGCGTTTGTCTGCTCTCATGCTCCAGCCAGATGTTGTATGCCTTTATCTCTGCTCTCCAAACATCTTTTCACTACTCTCTTAGAGAATTGACCACATTCTGCCTTTCAATGGTTCTTTGTATACATGACTCACTAGTTGCCAAAGTGTCTGAAAGGACATTGCATGCACTGTGCAGCTTGCTGGGAACATTTAGAGCCTGAAGAGGACAAGCAGGACCAAGCTGTAAGCAGGGTAGACAGAGCCTGGGAAATACTCCAGGCTGGAGTGGTGGCCCCCACCTCAGGGAAGAGCTGACAGTCACAGGCAAGTCCCGTGTGGGCAGATACCCGTGTCCCACAAGGGTCCAAATTCAGGAAAATGCATTTAATTACAAAGGGAGTGACCGTGGAATTACTTTGGCTCCCCAGTATCCATGCTCCCCGTATATCCCTGCACATAAACACACACACCCGTCTCAATCCACCATACTTATATGGAGCTGATGCCCTCACCTCCAGGTTCAAGAATGAACATGTGGGAGCGCCTGGGTGGCTCAGTCGGTTAAGCCGCTGCCTTCGGCTCAGGTCATGATCCCGGGGTCCTGGGATCGAGCCCCGCATCAGGCTCCCTGTTCAGCGGGAAGCCTGCTTCTCCCTCTCCCTCTGCCTGCCTCTCTGCCTACTTGTTCTCTCTCTCTCTCTGTCAAATAAATGAATAAAATCTTTAAAAAAAAAAAGAATGAACATGTGGCCTAAGCCTGGCCAAGCAGAGAAGCACATTCTCCAGGCCTCTGTGACTGGTTTAGGAATAGGTACATGGATCAGACCAAGACAATTGGGCCCAATCAGAACTGAAAATTGCATTTGCTGCACGAGGGACCTCAATCTAAAGGCCTACTTGAGAGTAAAGCCAAACACAGCAGAGAAGAAAGTAAAAAATGGAGAAAGATGAACTCTTTATAACATTACTTGAGCCTTGGACTTTGCAGTTACATGAACTAATAATGTGCTGGGGTTGTTTTGGCTTGGTTTGGTTTTGGGTGTTTGCCGTAAGGTAATCTGAGTTGGGTGTTCTGTCTTTAGCAACTGAAAGAGTCTTTACCTAATACAAGCCTTCCTTTAGTCAACTGACACCACTAGGCCCTGGAGAGACAATGGTAAATAAGACGTTTTGTGGCCTCAAAGAGTTTAGAGACTGGCTGAAAAGATAAGCGAGTAGTTCAAGTGCTAAGACAGGAAAAATTCAGGAAGCTCCATATAAATTCTAGATAGCATCAATTCTCAGCATCAGGTGAAGACTAGATTATCACCAAGATGTTCATTTGACATGAGGTGGTAAAAACTGGATGGAGTTCAACGCCATGTTTAACTGTTAAAACTGGAAAGCCTGGGTGGACCCCTGGAAGCAGCAGCTGGCCCCACCATTTACTGGGATTCAGAACCTAAATTCCTCACTAATGGGAAGATGCTTGCAAAGAAAGTACATACCAAGAGCTAGGGCTAATTTGGCAGAGTAGCCTAAAAATAGTGAGTTTTAGGTAAGAATGCCTCAGGGCAGTTTTCTCAGTAAATATGCACAGTGTTCTAAAGTCCTTCAAACAGAAGACTTAGGAATATGGCACCGAGAAAGGGGGATGGAGGGCATTATATTAGTTTCACATTCTAAATGATAATCAAGCTCAGGTTTCCCCCTTTAATATAGGGCTAAAAAGGATTATGGTTGTGGCAAGGTCAAGGTTTTAAGGCCACACTACAAAAGGGCAAAGTTTTGTGTCATAAGGGATAAAGTTCTGGCTTTGCAGGCAGAATGTGTTCTCTTTGGGGAATTTTGGGGGGATAGGGAGTAGTTCCCTGGTGAAGATTTGAATTTTTTTGAAGCACCACTGGATTCATGCAGTGTGATTGACCTGGGACTCCCTCTTAGAAGGCTCTAAGAAGGCCGAATGAGTGTGGTCTAGAGGAAGGGAGGACTGGGCATACCACTTAGGCTTACCTCAATCCCAAACTGAAGCCCAGGAGTTGGGTATAAAGTCCAAGCCAGGGGCGCCTGGGTGGCTCAGATGGTTAAGCGTCTGCCTTCGGCTCAGGTCATGATCCTGGAGTCCCTGGATCGAGTCCCGCATCGGGCTCCCTGCTCAGCGGGGAGCCTGCTTCTCCCTCTCCCTCTGCCTCTCTCCCTGCTCATGGTCTCTCTCTCTCTCTCTCTCTCTCTCTCTCTGTATCTCTGTGTCTCAAATGAATAAATTAAAAAAAAAAAATCTTAAAGTCCAAGCTAAAGATGCTTCTGTCTGCTTTGTCCTGTCACCCACTCTCTCTTTATACCTAGCAAAAGGGACAATTCAGGGATGCTATACCTGGTGACACTTCCCAACTAATAGTACCCATGTTTACCCTGTTTATGATGCTTACTACACTATTCAATTATTGACTATTAATCTGTGTGCCCCATCAGACTCGATCTCTTATTCACCATTGTATTTTCAGCACATAATACATAGCCTGATTCATTATAATCACTCAATGTTTTTGAGTGAATAAATGCCATGGACTAAAGTGTTTGAGATCATGCCTTAATTTATATTTCCCCCCAAAACAGAGCTTGAGACAAGGGCTTGGAAGCAGTTAGTTTATTAAGGAAGTGATCCTAAGAAGCTGGAATGAGGTAGTAGAAAGAATGGAACAGAGGAGGGAAAGCCAGTAAATGGTGTGTTATTGAGATGTTTACCACTGTGGGCAAGGAGGCTCAAGCCCGCCTGTGACTCTCTGAAGAACTGTTGAATATGCACTTGAGAACTGTCCCTCTGATGTTGAGTATTTATTTAGCTAACTAAATGTATACCTCTAAATCCCCTGGTTGAAGACTGACGCTGGGGATATTAACTACCCCCACACTCCATGCCGCAAAAAGCTGAGAGAGATGATTGTGCTTCCGGTGGGAAGCCATCATGTGCGTAACTGTCCACCCCAGCCACAGCTAGTCAGACACGAGCTATGGCAAGGAGACGAAGCATCAGTAGCATCTATTACAGCCCCCCGAAAGTGATGCAGAGACTACAATAGCTATCCTACCAGAATTAAATATATTTGGCCCTCACGGTTCTGCTGCTTTACAGAGCTGGAAAAGGCCTCCAGGCCCTTTTTGTTTATTTTGTTTATTTAGGGGGCAACTGGGTGGCTCAGTCGTTAAGCGTCTGCTTTTGGCTCAGGTCATGATCGCAGGGTCCTGGGATCAAGCCCCACATCGGGCTCCCTGCTCCACAGAAAGCCCGCTTCTCCCTCTCCCACTCCCCCTGCTTGTGTTCCCTCTCTTGCGGTGTCTCTCTCTGTCAAATAAATAAATCTTAAAAAAAAAAAAAAAAAGATTTTATTTATTTATTTGACACAGAGAGAGATAGCTAAAGAGGGAACACAAGCAGGGGGAGTAGGAGAGGGAGAAGCAGGGTTTCCGCCAAGCAGGGAGCCCCACGCGGGGAGCGATCCCAGGACTCTGGTGCAGGGCTCAATCCCAAGACCCTGGGATCATGACCTGAGCCGAAGGCAGGCAGATGGTTAACAAATGAGCCACCCAGGCACCCCTGCTGGGAATTTTAAATGTCTGGGTCAGGTTGTTAAGAACACAACCCACTCATCAATCTTAACACATACACACAGTCAACCAGTCATTATATTCCTCCTCACGTGATGTAAAGAGGAGATATCTAGAATGTATACTCTACCACCTATGGAATAGTTCTGCTGGAAATTTTAACCCAAATTTGTTCAAGCCTCTAGGGTTACAATTAGCAAAATTAAGAATATGGTAAATGTTATAAGTCATAGTGACATGGTTCCTTCAACAAATAAATGACAAGGACCTTTTTTTTTAAAGATTAAAAATATTGGGGTGCCTGGGTGGCTCAATTGGTTGAGTGTCTGCCTTCACTTCAGGTCATGATCCCGGAGTCCTGAGATCAAGCCCCACGTCGGGCTCCCTGTTCAGCAGGGAGTCTGCTTCTCCCTCTCCCTCCTCCTGCTTCCTCTCTCTCCCTCTCAAATAAATAAATAACTTTTTTAAAAGATTAAAAATATAATGAAAACAAGCAACAAAGGTAAATCAGACATCACCAAAATTAAAAACTTTTGTACATCAAAAAACACAACTAAGAAAGTGAAAAAGCAAGGCAAAGAATGGGAGTAAAATGTCTAGAATATATCAACAACTCTTATAAGTCAATAATAAAATGAGAAATAATTCAATTTTAAAATGGACAGTTTTGGGGCACCTGGGTGGCTCACCCAGTTCAGCATCTGACTCTTGATTTCAGCTCAGGTCATGATCTCAATGTGGTGAGATCAAGCCCTGCGTTAGGCTCCGTGCTGGGCATGGAGCTTGCTTAAGATTTTCTTTCTCCCTCTCCTCTGCACCCCTCAAATAAATAAATAAATAAATAAATAAATAAATAAAATGGACAGTTTCAATAGACATTTCTCCAAAGAAAATATGCAAATGGCCAATACACATATGAAAAGATGTTCCAACATCATTGGACATCAGGGACATGCAAATCAAAACCACAGTGAAATACCACTTCACATCCTCTAAGATGATTAGAATAGAAAGGGCAGATATTTGTTAAGTGTTGATGAGAATGTGGAGAAATTGGAACCCATCATATATTTTTTGTGGGGATATAAGGTGGTATAACTATTTTGGCAAACAGTCTGGCAGATCCTCAAAATGTTAAACATAAAGTTACCATGTGACCCAACTATTCAATTCCTAGGTATATACCCAAAAGTAATGAAGGCTATGTCTACACAAAACTTGCACATGAATATTTATAGCAGTATTATTCATAATAGCCAAAAAATAGAAACAACCCAAATGCCCATCAACTGATGAATGGATAAAATGTCATGTATACATACAATGGAATATATTTTTTGGCAATACAAAGAAATAAAGTACTGATACAAACTACAACATGGATGGATGGACCTTGAAAACATTATGTAAGTGAAAGGAGCCAGACACAAAAGGCCACAAGTTGTAGGATTCCATTTATATGAAATGTCCAGAATAGACAAATCCATAGAGACAGAAAGTAGATTAGTGGTTCCCAGGGGCAGAGACAAAGGGAGAATGGGAAATGACTACTGATGGGTATAAGGCTTCCTTGGGGATGATGAAAATGTTCTAATATTAATTGTCATGGTTGCACAACTCTGTGAGTATCCTAAAAGCTATAAATTATACATTTTAAATGGGTGAGTTGTATGAAATGTGAACTCTATCTTGAACTGTTTTTATTCACAACACTCTGACATGAAATGTATATAGTTTTTTCCCCCATACCAGCCAATTCTCCAACTCTCTAGACACCAACTGGGTGTCTTATGGTTCATTTCTATTCTGACACTACCCAGAGTTTGCATAGACCTCGCAGGTAAAGGGCTCAATCCCACCAGAATGCCCCCATCTCAGGTGCCAGTTGCAAATCATGGGTTGCCATCTGTACTTCTGACCAACCAGCTATAAATTCAGTGCTCCCACAATATCCTCCCCAAGTTCAGTAATTTGATAGAATGGCTCACAAAGCTCAGGAAGACACTTTACTTAATATCACTAGTTACTATAAAGGATACAAATAAACAGGCAAATGAAGAGGTACTTAGGGCAAGTCCAGAAGAGACTCAGCACAGGAGGTCTGTCTGCATGGAGTTGCAGTACACTGGTCTCCTAGCACATGAATGTTTCTGCCAACTCAGAAGATTTCCAAATCCCATCATCTGGAGCTTTTTATGGATGTTCCATTTTGTAGGCATGATTGATTAAACCATTGGTCATTGGTGATTCAACTCAATCTCCAGCTCCAACCCTTCACAGAGGTCTGTGGGTGGGGCTGAAAGTTTCAACTCTCTAATCACATGGTTGGTCCCTCTGGCAACAAGCCCCATCCTGAACTGATCTAGGCGCCCACTAAGAATCACCTTATTGGCATAAACTCAGACATGCTTGAAAGGAGCTTTTTATGAATAACAAAAAAAGCTCTATCACCTCTATTACTCAGAAAATTCCAAGGATTTTAGAAACTCTGTGTCAGGAACCAGGGACAAAGCCCAAATATATATTTCTTATTGTACCACATATCTCAATAAAGCTGTCATTAAAAAATGGAACAAGGAGCACCTGGCTAGCTCAGTCAGAAGAACATGAGGCTCTTGATCTCGGGATCATGGGTTCAAGCCCCATGTTGGGTATAGAGATTATTTAAATAAATAAACTTTTTAAAATAATGGAATAAAACAGACTATATTAGTCACAGTTGTCCAGAAAAACAGAATAGGAGAAAGAGACAGAGAGAGAGAGTGGGGAGTGGGGAGGAGGGCAAGGGAGTTGGGGGTAGAGAGATTTATTATAAGGAATTGGTTCACACAATTATAGAGACTGACAAGTCTCAAGATCTGCAGTTGGCAAGCTGGAGACCCAGGAGAGCCAATGATGTAGTTCCAGTCTAAGTCAGAAGGCCTCAGAACCAAGAAAGCTGATGGTATAGTTCCAGTCTGAAGGCCAGGAAACTCAAGGTCCAAAAGAGCCAATATTTCAATTTGAGTCGTCTGAAGGTAGGAAACAACTTATATCCAGGTCAAAGGCCATTCAACAGGAGGAATTCCCTCTTATTCAGGGGCAGGTCAGACTTTTTGTTTGATTCAGGCCTTCAACTGATTGGACAAGGCCCACCCATGTTATGGAGGGCAATCTGCTTCACTCAGTCTATCAATTTAAATATTAGACTTGGGGCACCTCGGTGGCTCAGTCGGTTAAATGTCTGCCTTTGGCTCAGTTCATGATCCCAGGGTCCTGGGACTGAGCCCCTCATCGGGATCCCTGCTCAGCAGGGAGCCTGCTTCTCACTCTCCTTCTGCCCCTCTGCCCTGCTCATGCTCTCTCTGATTGGCTCTCTCTCAAATAAATAAATAAAATCTTTAGAAAAAAATAAATATTAAACTCATCCAGAAACATGCAGAACAGTGTTTGATCAACTATGTGGGCACCATCTGGCCCAGTGAAATTGACACATAAAATTAGCCATCACACATTCCAATCCAAATACAATGTGTGAAGTTTTGGGAATTGAAGAAAAAAAAAACTAACTATAAAATAAAAGACATTGTGAGACAGCAAATTCTGATCACTAGGTTTTAAATGACATTAAGAATTGTTATTTTGATATTTTCCATTTGTTCCTCTAGATCCACTCTCTACCCTGCTCTCTGCTCTGGAGGGCTGGCCCTGTGTGTCAACTATATTTCCTCCCTGCCTTTAACTATTAGATGGACTTGGCCAGTGAAAAATAGTGGTAAGAACTCTAGGGAAGGAGGAGAGTAATATCAGGGTATTATTCCCCAGCTTCCTTCCCTGCAAGGTCACATTTTGCTTACTGTGTCTCTTGGACAAAGTTATTATTTCTCTCAGAGCAGCCAACTCTATAGACTCTTTTTTAAAATATTTTTAAATTTAAATTCAATTTAATCAACATATACTGTATTATTAGTTTCAGAGGTAAAATTTAGTGATTCATCAGTTGCATACAATACCCAGTGCACATTTCTTCAAGTGCCCTCCTTAATGTTACCCCATCCCCCCACCCACCACCCCTCCAGCAACCCTCAGTTTGTTTCCTATAGTTAAGTGTCTCTTATGGTTTATATGAGTGCACTATACCTGTGGTTCCCCTATACCCTCTGTTTTCCTCGTATTTTTCCTTCCCTTTCCCCATGTTCATCTGTTTTGTTTCTTAATTCCACGTATGAGTGAACTCATATTATAATTTTCTTTCTCTGACTGACTTATTTCACTTAGTATAATATCCTCTAGTTCCATCCATGTTGTTGGCAATGGCAAGATTTTTGATGGCTGAGTAATATTCATGTGTGTGTGGGGAGGTGTGTGTACACCACCTCTTCTTTATCCATTCATCTGTCGATGGACATCTTGGCTCTTTCCACAGTTTGGCTATTGTGGACGTTGCTGCTATAAACATTGGGGTGCCTGTGCCCCCTTTGAATCACTATGTTTATATCCTTTGGATAAATACCTAATAGTGCAATTGCTGGGTCATAGGGTAGCTCTATTTTTAACTTTCTGAGGAACCTCCCTACTGTTTTCCAGAGTGGCTGCACCAGTTTGCATTCCCACCAACAGTGTAAGAGGGTTGCCCTTTTTCTGCATCCTCACCAACCTCTGTTGTTTCCTAAGTTGTTAATTTTAGCCATTCTGACGGGTGTGAGGTGGTATCCCATTGTGGTTTTGATTTGTATTTCCCTGATGCTGAGTGATGTTGAGCATTTTTTCATGTGTCTATTGGCCATTTGTATGTCTTCTTTGGAGAAATCCCTGTTCATCTCTTGTGCCCATTTCTTGACTCTTCTACATTCTAGTAACCACTCCCTCCCCTTATCCATATGGCATTGTAGGAAGTACCAACTTAGTCACTTACTTTGGGTTAGTGCACCAAACCTGTGATTCCCCTATACACACAACCTTTAAATAAACCCTCCTAAAGTTATCTTATTTTGAATGTGTCATCTGTTTCCTGTTGAAACCTTGATTTAAGTGTCATAAGGGTTTTGTGGTTGTAAAAAAAAGAGAGAGAGAGAGGGAGAGGGAGTCCTTTATTCCTTGAAAATACACACTGGAGTGTTTATGAATGAAATTATATAAGGTCTGGGATTTGCTTTAAAAATAATTCAAGGGACATCTGGGTACCTCAGTTGGTTAAGTGTCTGCCTTCAGCTCAGATCGTGATCCCAGAGTCCTGGGATCGAGTCCCACATCGGGCTTCCTGCTCAGTGGGGAGTCTGCTTCTCCCTCTGCCTACCACTCCCCCTGCTTGTCCTCTCTCTTTCTCTGGTAAATAAATAAATAAAATCTTTAAAAATAAATAAATAAAATTCAACATGATTAGGGGCTCCTGAGTGACTAAGTAGATTAAGGGTCCGACTCTTGATTTCAGCTCAGGTCGGGATCTCAGGGTCATGGGATGGAGCCCTGCATCGGGCTCTGCACTCAGCACAGTCTGCTTGAGATTCTCTCCCTCTCCCTCCCTCTAAGCCCCTCCCCCCCACTCACCAACATGCTCTCTTTCTCAAATAAATAAGTAAATAAATAAATGAGATTTTTTTTAATTCAACATGATTAATATTTAGTGAGTATAGAGTTTCAGTATTAAAAGGTGAAAAAGTTCCAGAGATCTGTTGCACAACGATATGAATATATTTAACCCTATTGAACTTCACACTTAAAAATGGTTAACATGGGGGGTGCCTGGATGGCCCAGTCGGTGAAGCATCTGCCTTTAACTCAGGTCATGATCTCAGGGTCCTGGGATCGAGACCTACATCAGGCTCCCTGCTCAGTGAGGAGTCTGCTTCTCCCCCTCCCTCTGCCTCTCCCCACCACTCTTGCTCTCACTTGCCCGTTCTCTTTCTCAAATAAGTAAATAAAATCTTTTAAAAAATGGTTTAGAGGGTACATTTAATCTATGTACAACATAAACACACACAAAATCATAATCCAACATGGGTTTATGTTGATGATTGTTGAAGCTGGGTGATGGGGACATGGGGTTTATTGCATCATTCTTTCTAAGTTGGAAAAAAGTCTCAAATTAGCATGATGTCAGACAGGAGAAGACAACCTGCTGATTAGAGAAAAAAGAAAGAGTTGAAAGCTCAGAGAATGAATCTATCGTGTAGCTAGACTGGAAGGTTTAAGCAGCCAGGTTAAGAAAAGAAAGCAAGTAGAGGCAATGTAGGATCAAGGGCCAGCTCAGAACAAATATCTGTGGTGCCCTACTGTGTTGTTCTTATTTCACTTAACTAAGCTAGGATCTGAAACCTGCTGGGTATTATTTATTCTGGATCTGGGCCCAGCTGAGCCCAGTGTTCTTTAGGAACAGTACGGTAGATCTGAAACAAGCAGGTTTGACACAGAGAAAGGAAGGAGAAGCACCAAAGTTAAAAAGAGTTGGAGTCATGGAAAGGTTATGCTGTGGGGTGCCTGGCTGGCTCAGTCAGTGGAGCATCTGACTCTTGATCTTGGGGATGTAAGTTCAAGCCTCACATTGGGTCTAGAGATTATTTAAAAATAAAGTCTTTTTTAAAAAGAAAAGAAAGGTTATGCTGGGTAGGAAACCCTACACATTTGCAGGTTGTGGGGAATGACTAAGAGGAGAAAGAAAATTGGGTAATATGAGAGAGACACTTTTAGTAACATTGAGAGAAAGAGGTATCTTTCATCTGCTACCTCAGGAGGAAAGAGAAGGATGGAAAGCCATGTAGCATTTCAGAAGTAGAAATCAGGGAAACTGAGACAGCAACATTCTGGTTGCATTCCATTTTCTTAGTAAATATAACCATGTAATGCTAATTTATTTGTTTTCTATCACTGCATAACCAAAGGTGACCATCATATATTTGTCATATAATGTAACCTATCAAGGGAGCAACTACTTCATCATATACATGGGTCCTGCCCACCCACTGAAGGAGGGCTTATACAGAACATGTACACCAGAGGCAGGCGGTTGGGAGGCCATCTTAGAATTCTGCCTACCACAGCTAGGAAATTGGTTCAATCTGTTAACTAAGAGATAAGGCCTTGACTGGGGAGCCAGGGTATTAAAAATTTACCAAGAGACACAGAGAGTGAAATGGGGAAGGTGCTGAAAGTCACAGTCTCTCTTGATACAGTTGGAGCAGGGGGCTGGAAATCAGAAAGACTGGAGTTTATTTATTTATTTATTTATTTATTTTTATTTATTTTTTTTTTTAAGATTTTATTTATTTATTTGAAAGAGAGAGAATGAGAGAGAGGGAGAGCACATGAGAGGGGGGAGGGTCAGAGGGAGAAGCAGACTCCCTGCCGAGCAGGGAGCCCGATGCGGGACTCGATCCCGGGACTCCAGGATCATGACCTGAGCCGAAGGCAGTCGCTTAACCGACTGAGCCACCCAGGCGCCCTATTTATTTATTTTTATTTTTATTTTTTTTAAGATTTATTTATTTACTTATTTGACAGAGAGAGAGAGAGAGCACAAGCGGGAGGAGGGAGAAGCAGGCTCCGCACAGGGTAGGGAGCCCAGTGTGGGGCTCGATCCCAGGACCCCGGGATGACGACCTGAGTCGAAGGCAGACGCTTAACCGACTGAGCCACCCAGGTGCCCCAAGACTGGAGTTTAGTTCTGGCTCTGCCGTAATCTTACTATGTGACTTTGACCAAATCACAACCATCTGGAACCTCTTTTTCCTCAGCTATAAAATAAAAATGATGAAACTAGATGAGTGTTAAGGTAAATAAAAACCCTCTGTTATCAGTATGATACGGCACTGGGACAAGTATGAAAAAGAGTGGTAGAGTATTCTTTTTCCAAACATTTTAAAGAATTGCACAACTTGCTCTGTTTAGGGACTACTGGGAGTAGCCTTGCTTAATGGTAGGGGAAGAGTAGATGATTACCCCTGAAGAATGCTGCCAGAACCCATAATTATGTGATTCGAAAATAGAATGTTATCTCATACCTTAGCTCTGGTATTTGCTGTTTTCATCTATCTGCAATTTGTTTTAAAATTCATTGCTTTCTTTACTGGTTTAACTCTATAATATCACTAGTTTGTTTTACAATAGGTAGGATATTCTATCAAGACAATTCTGAATCAGATTCTGACTCTGCTTCTCTCTCTGCTACTGCCTCTAAAAACTTACCTACTATCACTGAATTTAATATTCTCTACTGCTCAGAGATTATGATAGATATTTCTGAAAGATTTCATGAAAATAATTGAGAGTACAAACACGGTTTAAGAGCTATAAGTAAAAGGCGAAAGATTTATGCAATCTGAAGAGAAACCAGAGTAGAAAGAACTTAAATATGGCTATAAAAGTTTGCTTCTATTTGGCATATTTCTTCAAAGTACATTTTTAAGTACAAGAATTACTTAGGCAGCCCCTTATGGTTGTCAGCTCTGTAAGCTTGTATACTGTTACTTTTCCCTCTATAATGTATTTATAAATCACAGACCTGGGAGGAATCTGAAAGCTTATCTGGCCAGTTGAAGTGGAATGAAATGATTTCAACTAAAACCATCCAAGAAGTGGCAAAACCAGGGACAAAACGCAGGTCTCTATATTCCATTCAAATATTACTTTCATGACTCCATGGTATCCATTCATTCATTGACTTATTCACTCACTGAATAAATATCTTTTGAGTGCTACTCTGTGCCAAGGTTTGTGCCTGGACATAGTGATACACTATGAATGAGAAAATAATCCTTGCTTTCCAGGAAGTTGATAAAGGAGAGGTGGGGAGGGAAGTAGGCAAGCAAACAGGAAATTCTTTGACAAAAGTATGCACAGAGTACTTTGGGAATACATAAGAAAGGACTCTAACCAATGCTTAGGTGGGCAAGAAAAGCTTCCAAGAAGAGGTGACCTGAATCCTAAAGGACAAGTAGAAATGAGCCAGACAGAGAAACCAGTGAGTGTGGGGAATGAGCGTTCCAAGCAGAAAAAACGATATGTACAGATAGAGCTTTGGCTTATTCTGTGAGACTGCAAATGGTTCTATGTAATTCGAGCTTGGCATACGAAGTTGGGAATGATAAGAAGTGAGACTGGAGAGATAAAGCAGAGGCCAGTTTATGAAGGGGTTGGTATGCCAGGCTGAGGTATAATGTACTCCCTGAAAGAAATGGCTTGGGAAGTGGAGGAGGACAGGGAATGAGCTGATCAAATTTGAGTTCTATGATTACTCTGACTTTACTGGAGAAGTTAAAAGTGAGGATGGGAAGACTAATCAAAGGTTGTTGTGTTAATCCAAGGGTATTACTCCATAGATCTGGTTAGTATAACAGAAACTCTCCCTGCCAAAGAAGTGGTATACATGAGATAAAAGTTTTTCCTCCCTAAGTCTGGGCAGAAGCAATCCAGAGCTGGTAGACAGCAGTTCCAGGCCATGGAGTCTCAATTGTTGCCCGCATCTGTATGTTCCAAGATAGTTCACCATTACCACAGATGCATTACAGCCTGAGATACAGAAAAATGAAGAAGGGGATATATTTCCCTTTAAGTTTATGACCTGGAATTTCCATATCACTTCAGCTCCTATCCCATTAGCCAGAATTCAGACACATAACCATTGCCTAGTGCAAAGTTACCTACAAAATGTAGTTTTTATTTTGTGAGGCCATGTGTCCAGTTAAAAAACAGTGGTTTACTTTACTTATTTTCTTATTTTTAAGTAGGCTCCATGAATAGCATGGAGCCCAACATGGGGCTTGAGCCTACAACCCTGAGATCAAGACCTGAGCTGAGATCAAGAGTCGAACACTTAACCAACTGAGCCACCCTGGCACCTCAACAGGTGTATGTTACCCTAAATAAAGGGGACAATAAATTTTCTGGGAAACAATACACAGTTTCTATCATCTAAGTACAAAATATAAAGGACCCAAAGCCATCTATAGATTCAATGCAATCCCCATCAAAATACCAATGTCATTCTTCATAAAAATGAAAAAAAAAAAAAATCCTAAAATGTGTGTGGAACCACAAAAGACCCAGAATAGCCAAAGAAAAAATCCTGAGGAAAAAGAACAAAGGTAGAGGTATCACACTTCTTGGTTTCAAACTCTACTATGAAGTTATAGTAATAAAAACGGTATGGTATCGGCCCAAAAATAGACATATAGCCCAGTGGAACAGAATAGAGAGCCCAGAATCAAACCCTTGTTTATATGGTCAACTAATATTTGACAAGGTAGCCAATGAGGTAAGGATAGTTGCTTCAACAAATGGTGCTGAGAAAACTAGGAAAACATATATACAGCAAGGAAATTGGAACCCTATTTCACACCACCCACAAAAATTAACTTGAAGTGGATCAAGGACTTAAACATAATACCAGATGCTATAAAACTCCTAGAAGAAAATGTAGGGAAGAAGCTCCTTAAAAAAAAAAAAAGAAGCTCCTTGACATTGGTCTTGGCAATGATTTTTTTAAAAAGATTGATTGATTGATTGATTGATTGATTTGACCGAAAGAGAGAGAGCAGAAGGAAGAGGAGCAGGAGAGGGAGAAGCAGGCTCCCCGCAGTGAGTCCAACGTGCGGCTTCATCCCAGGACTCTGAGATCACAACCTGAGCCGAAGGCAGATGCCCAACCGACTGAGCCACCCAGGAGCCCTGGCAATGATTGTTTGGATATGACACCAAAAGAACAAAAAAACAAAAGCAAAAATAAAAAAATGAGACTACATCAAGATTAAAAGCTTTTGTATAGCAAAAGAAACAAAATGAAAAGGCAACCTATAGAATGTGAGAAAATTTGTGGAAACCATATATTGGATAAGGAGTTAAGGTCCAAAATATATAAAGAACGCACACAATTCAGTAACAAAAAGACAATCCAATTAAAAAAAAATGGGTAGAAGAAAAAAATGGACTTTTTCCCAAAGAAGTCATCCAAATGACCAACAGGTACCTGAAAAGACACTCAACATCACTAATTATTAGGCAAGTGCAAATTAAAACCACACTGAGATATTACCTCACATCTGTTAGAATGGTTATAATCAAGAAGACAAGAGATAACAAGTGTTGGCAAGAATTTGGAGAAAGGGGAACTCTTGTGTACTGTTGGTGGGAATGTAACTTGGTGCAGCTGCTATGAAAAACAGTATGGAGGTTCCTCAAAAAATTAAAAATAGAACTACCATGTGATCCAGAAATTTCACTTCTGGGTATTTATCTGAAGAAAATGAAAACACTAACTTGAAGAGATGTCTGCCCCACCATGTTCATTTCAGCATTATTTACAGTAGCCAAGATATGGAAACAACCTAGGTGTCCATTGATGGATGGATAAAGAAAACGCAGTATAAACATTTACAATGGAGTATTATTCAATCATGGGTAAGAAGGACATTCTGCCATTTGGAACAACATGGATGGAATTTGAGCAGTTTATGCTAAGTGAAATAAGTCAGAGAAAGACAAGTACTCTATGACATCACATATATATGGAATTTTAGAAAGCCAAACTTGTAAAAACAGAGAATAAAATGATTACCAGGGGATAGGGGGTGAGGGGACAGGACAGAGGTTGCTTAAGAGTACATAATTATCTGTTTTTTAAGAGTACAGTAAGTAGCAAAATAGCCCCGGAGATATGACGCACAGTACAGTGAATATAGACAATAATATTGTTTTTTAATCATCAAACTTGCTAAAAGACTAGAACTTCATTATTCCAGCTACTGAAAACAAAAGATCATTATGTAACACGATAGAGGTGCTAATTATTGCTACAATGGCAATCATATTACAATATATAAATGTATCAAAGGAACATGTTACACCCCTGGAATTTATACAATGTTATATGTCAAATATATTTCAGTAAAAAAGAAAAGGACCTGAACTAAGGTAGTGGCAGTGAAAATGAAAAGAAGTTTACCAGTTTGAGAGGTAATTAGGAGGTAGAGTTGACTCAGATTGGCTATGAAAAGTGAGGGACAGGACGATGCCAGAAATAATACCCAGGTTTCTGACTTGGGAACCTGGATGGTGGTGAATAACATTTACTAAGTAAAAACACAAAAGAAGAGATTTAGGGAGGAAGTAAAGAATTCAGTTTTGCACAAAACCTGGAGACACAGCAGTCTGAAAAACCTGATTCCCGAAGAGCCGATATGAAAGAACATTTTATTTAGGCCATATCGCTTAAGAGTAGAAAAAAGAAATCATTTGATTTTATTATGTCAGTGCCAGAACTCAAACAATTCAGTTATTAAAGAATCCTTGATTGTCTGGATAGACCATATATATGTATTTTTAGTCATTTATTTGACGCACTTGATGTATTCTCCTGAATTCCACTGCGGGTGAGCATGCGAGTCCAAAAGAACTCCCGTCTCTGCTCAGGCAACTCTTTTTATGAACTTTCCATAATAAAATGCTGAAGCCTGGAGTTCTTAAAATCTACAAACTGCTCGTTAGCGCTTTGCAAAAACACATTGTTTCCACTTACCAGCACAAAAGAATTGTTTTGGTTTTCTTTCTTTAATTCTAGTTTTATTTGTGTTGTTGCTATTGGATATGTTTTGTTTAAGAATGGTATAAACCATGAGAGTGCTAACAGACAAAAAGGTGAGTCTAACCTGCTTTACACTAAAAAGTCTCTTTGCAGTTGGGCGCCTGGGTGGCTCAGTTGGTTAAGCAACTGCGAGTCCCGCATCGGGCTCCCTGCTCGGCAGGAGTCTGCTTCTCCCTCTGACCCTCCCGACCCTCCCCCCTCTCATGCTCTCTCTCTCTCAATCTCTCTCTCTCAAATAAATAAATAAAATCTTTAAAAAAAAAAATAAAAATAAAAATAAAATAAATAAATAAAAAGTCTCTTTGCAGAGAAAATCACCTTTATTACGGATCAATGTTAGGTTGGAGGGCTGATGTCTGAGCAAATGGGCTTCCTAATACTGAGTCCAGAGTTATTCAGACCTACATACCCAGTTGCAGGCAGTGCAGGAACCAGGGAGACCCCTCCTCTAGCCCCAGCATGGGCAAGGCCTGACCCTGGAGAAGCAGAGAGATAATACATGGCTCCTCTCTTCAGTTATATTCCAAGAAGAAGCTGAGCTGTTCATGCCCAATTTCTTTTTTCAAACATTACCCCCAGGTGGAATGAGTGCAGAGTTGGCAGAAGATCAGAAGCACTATACTAATATATACGCTAATGGGCTCCTGTCAGATGGAAGAAACATCCGCAGCAGGAAAGAAGTATCTTCAATAACTCTGATAGCATACTCACAGGTTAAATACATCTATTTGTCTACCTAGAAGGTCCCAATTGTTTGATTTATAGCTCTTTCTAATATTCTTGATAAAAATTTATTTTTTCCTTTGCCTTATAAAGTTCGAGAAATTACCTGCCTATACTTAGAGTTTTAATAGTACCATCACTTTATCATTACAAAGCAATTATACTAAGCACCTACCTGTATGTAACCTTGGGATAGATACTTTAATCTCATATTTTATCACTGCTATGATTTCAAGAGAGGACATTTATTTTAACAGATTATGAACCATGAGGGTATAGATGAGCTCAATGCTAATGACAGCTCCCAAAGGCCTTTATCTATCTTATTCAGCACTGCTCCCAAGCTTAGTGCCTGGCACATAAAGGGTCGCAATAAATATGTGTTGGATAAATGAATATACTTTCCCCAAATCTCACATTTATTTGGATGGTCCATATCTAAGTTAGTGTTTATAGAAGAGCCTTCATATTTGCCAAGAAATATGTTCTGGAAGACTTTTCTTTCTTTCTTTCTTTCTTTTATGTTTTATTTATTTATTTGACAGAAAGAGAGAGAGACAGGAGAGAGGGAACACAAGTGGGGGTGGGAGAGGGAGAAGCAGGCTTCCTGCTGAGCAGGGAGCCCGATGCGGGGCTCCATCCCAGGACCCTGGGATCATGACCTGAGCTGAAGGCAGACGCTTAACGGCATACACTTAAAGACTGAGCCACCCAGGTGCCCCTCTGGAAGGCTTTTCAATTGGGAAAATCCTCAGTACTGTAGAGATGTTTTTGAGGGAGAGGAAAGCCAAGAAGAGAGAGTTAAAAGAAAAAGTGTGATGCTCCTTTTTCAAGTGGGTATTTGCATATATTCTCTCCCCAGCATTTTCTCCTCTCTACATAGTTCCCCCCTTTCCTTTCTTTGTATTCTTTTGCTGCTGCTTCCCCCCCCAACCCCCATCCTTCTCCTCCTCTTCTTCCTCATGGAGAGGACAGGCAGCACCCAGGAAGGAGGAATACCAATTTAGAAGAGCCTGGTCTACACTAGAGGAGTCAGGGACTCTCCGGACTGGGGGGATGGAGCACGTTAGAGAAGATAAAAGTCTGCAGCTTTCTAAACCAATTGTGATGTTGGTATTTCTCAGCACATACCTCGCTTGTTAAAGATAAAATAAGAATCACTTCATTTTTCAATTAAAAAAAAAAAGATTCCAAGTAACAGATAAGCTGATCAAATTTGCATTTTAAATCAACTGGCTGGTGGATGGAAGATGAATGTGAAAAGGTCAACGCTGGAGACCTGGAGAATGTAGATTGTTGGCAGTCATCCAGCCAAGAAATTTTGAGGGCCTGAGTGGTGGTAGTGATTTTAGGAATGGAAAGGAGGAGACTTGGCTAATTAATGATATAAACTTGGTCTTGAAGAGTGACTAGGAAATTAACCTGGCAGAGAAGTGAAAAAAGGATATTCCTAGGCAGGAGGAGAGGCAGGGAGAGGTGGAAAAGCAAGAAATGTTCTGAGAAGTAATTAACAAATAAGTCAGCGTGACAGGCACACAGTATTACTATGAGAATGTGTCAAACAAAAACAAGAGCTAGACAGTAAGTAGTTAAAATGGTGAAAACAGGGGCGCCGTGTGGCTCAGTCGTTAAGCGTCTGCCTTCAGCTCAGGTCCTGGGATCGTTCCGCATGGGGCTCCCTGCTCCATGGGAGGCCTGCCTCTACCTCTCCCATTCCCCCTGCCTGTGTTCCTGCTCTCGCTGTGTCTTTCTCTGTCGAATAAATAAATAAAATCTTTAAAAAATAAAAAATAAAAAAATAAAATGGTGAAAACAGATTTAATTCAGGAACTATTACAATAGGAGAAAAGAGACCTCAGTATAGAATTGGGCTCAATTTAGAATTAAAAAAAAAAGTGGGGATTTGTAGCCAAGGATGGGGGGGGGGGGGGGGGATGTCAGTCAGTGGATGGAAAATTACTAAAAGGGTAGAATAATCTTGCTAAAATGACCGAATAGGATTCTTGCTGAAAGTAGGCCAGAATCATCAGGTATCACCTGGGAGATGATGGGGAATGGCAAATTTGACCAGATATTGAGGGTGATCAGATACCTAAGGTGAGGGATTCCCTCTACGCTGACTTAGCAGGATTCTTGCTACAACTGGTCCATGTGAGCCCAACAAAAATTGAAACTGAAGCCCAAGGTCAAAGCCTAGTTGAGAAGAGAGTTTAGAGGAATCTGAATAAAGTTTGATCAAAAAAAAGCATCTTTGTCAGGTTGAGGCCAAAGAAAGAGATGGTTGGGTAGTCAGAATCTAATTCATCAAGGGTCTCCTATGTTTTCTCAGGAGTTTGGTCTCTCTAATAGCTATGCTTGCAAACTACCCACATCCACCTTCTTCTCCTTTTGTAAGAAAGAGGCTCTGAACTCCAGGAGATGCCATAAAGTCAAGGAGTTCTTGGTAAGAGGGCCATAGCCCCTCCAGAAATATTCAGAACCATAATCAAGAATCCTCACACAGGGAGGGCCTGTAGTTCCTTTGTGAATGACCTTTCAATCCTGCAAACCTCATAGCCTAAATCACCACTGAGTGTTATCTGAATATAGGCTGCCCTTTTAGTCTCTAATTTCATTGCATTGACTGAGGCTTTAGTGAGTCTATTGTTGGAAAAGGAAGCATTTGTGCCTCAAGTACAGGAAATCACCAAACAATTAACTTCCATGGACTCGTGCAGCCTGGGTCAAATGCCTCAGTGTGATCGTCTTTGTTTCATGTCAGGCTATTGAGGAAATGTTTTGCAGGTCAGAATCTTGGCTTTAATGTGTTGTTTTGAGTCAATGGGGTCAGCTGTGAGACCTCTAACAGTGATAATTATCTATAATAAAATGTGAATATAGCTGTCAGAGGTCTGCCATGAGGAAGGGAAGATTTCAGGGGGGAAGAGAATTTTCTCTAAAATACACTGTAATTTGGATATTTGGAGGTGGGAAGGGCCACTTACAGAGACCAGGGAGAAAATGGCGTGGGAAGAAGGCAAAAGGAGAATAGTTATTACATTTTGTGGGCAGGGAAACATTAACCCCTCGGAGACAAAGAAGTTGGTGTGTGGGGGATAGTTTAAAGGGATGGTTAGAATTTGGGCTTATATAGCATCTTAACAAAAGATAAATTTTTTGAGAAGTGAGAAGAGGAAGGAAAAGGGCTTTGAATTTCAATTGGGTGGCAGACTGTGGGAAGGCAAACATGGGGGAAATAATGGACGGTAAGCGCTAGTTACTAAAGTTTGTTATGTAGATTCCTTGGGGCCAATAAGGGTCTAGAGTTTTCTCCCATGATCAACCTTTGTCCTGCCTGGCAGAGATAGGAAGGGAAATACCTTTACAAATTTAGGTCCTGCTTTTAGGCAAATAAGGGGAGGGCAAAGAGTTTATCTTTTCTTTCTTTCTTTTTTTAAACATTTTATTTATTTATTTATTTGACAGAGAGAGAGATCACAAGTAGGCAGACAAGCAGGCAGAGGGAGAGGGAGAAGCAGGCTTCCCGCTGAGCAGGGAGCCCGATGCGGGGCTCGATCCCAAGATGCTGCGATCATGACCTGCGCCAAAGGTAGACACCCAACTGACTGAGCCACCCAGGCGCCCCAAAGAGTTTTTCTTATATCTGCTTTTTCTCAGTTACCTTCAGTTTAAAATAAGTGTCTTATTCTGGGGTGGCATATTCTGCCACCCTTCGGCAGCTACTATGTGAATGGGACAAATAAGATCCCTCCTTTTGAGATGTTTACATGCCAGGTGGGAGTGTAGAAGGAGAGAAAAACAATAAATATGTAAATGAATGAATGAATAATGAGATAAGGGGTACCTGGATGGGTCAGTCAGTTAAGCGTCCAACACTTGGTTTTGGCTCAGGTCATGATCTTAGGGTTGTGAGATCAAGTCCTGTGTTGGGTTCCATGCTGGGCATGGAGACTGCTTAATATTCTCTCCCTCTTGCTTTGCTCCCCCTTCTTTCCCTCTCAAACAAACAAACAAACAAATAAATAAAAAACCCAGATGATTTTAGAATGTGATAAATACTGTAGAGGAAATACAGTTTTAAGTGTGTGGACTCTGGAATTAGTCTGCCTGGGTTCAAGTATTGGCTCTGCTATTTACTAGCTATGTGATCTTTGCAAGTTACTCAGTCTCTGGGTTTCCATTTCCTCATTTTTTTTTTTTTTAAGATTTTATTTATTTATTTGACACAGAGAGAGAGCATTTGAGAATGCTCACAAGCAGGGGGAGCAGCAGGCAGAGGAAGAGGGAAAAGCGGGCTCCACACAGAGCAGGGAGCCTGAAGCAGGGCTTGCTCCCAGGACCCTGGGATCATGACCTGAGCTGAAGGCAGACACTTAACCAACTGAGCCACCCAGGTACCCCTCCATTTCCTCATTTGTAAATGGGGATAGTAATAGTACCTACTTCATAACTTTATGGGGATATGGGATGTGGTGTCTAAATGGGGTTTCTTTTGATCAGATGGGGGCCTGCCAAATGTGGGATGACAGTTGGGTGCAAGCCGTGGTGCAGGAGGTGAAAGAATTCACCTGAGGCAGAACAAAGGAGATAGAAGCTTATGGAACACACCGCAAGGCAGGTCAGGACCGCAGAGGACAGGCTGTCTGCCACGAGGCAGTGGGTGGGGGCTCTTTCTAAAGGGGGAAGATAAGGAGGTACAGTGACATGTGGAATCTTCCCTTTTTTGGTAACTGTGCGCAGTTGTAAGTAGCCCATTGGTCAGTTAGGGCCCATGGATATTTTGAGATGGGTCGCCAGATGGGCCTGTTTGTATTCAGCCAGATGGTCTCTGTGGGTCCTTTCTACATTCTATTGCTCAAGCCTGTTTGCCTAAAAGCAGCCTCTACATTGGGGAGATTAAATGAATGAATGAATTAAATAAATGAATGAATCCATGTGAAGTGCTTAGAAATGTGTGTGCCCCATAGGAAGTGCATACTAAGAGCTACCTACCAGTACTATGAAGAAGACAGTGATATATAACAATAAATGGGGAGGGTGGTGCTTAAGATAGTCAGTGAAGGACTTACTGAGATTGTGGTGATTAAGCTGTTACCCAAAGTATGAGCAGGAGCCTGTCATGATCAGAGTATTTCAGGAGGAGGGAAATCTAAACGTAAAGATCCTACAGCATCTTTGAAGCTTAGCATATTTGAAGAAGAGAAATGTGGCCTGTGTGGTAAGACAGTGAGCAAGAGAGAAAGTTGAATTCTATTAGTTTTCTACTGCTGTGCAACAAATTGCAACAAACTCAATGCCCATTTATTAGCTCACAGTTCTGTCGGTCAGAAGCCTGGGTGGGCTCAGCTGCATTCTCCGCTTAGAGCCTCACAAGGCTGAAGTCAAGGTGTTGGCCAAACAGGACTCTTATTTTTTATTTTATTATTATTATTTTTTTAAGTAAGCTCTATGCCCAGTGTGGGGCTTGAACTCACAACCCTGAGATCAAGAGTCACACACTGTACCAACTGAACCAGCCAGGTGCCCCAGACAGACAGGACTCTTACATGAAGGCTCTGGAGGAGAATTCACTTACAGAGCCATTCAGGTTATTGGCAGAGTTCAGTTCCTGGTGGTTGTAGGCTGGGGGTAGTCTCAGCTTCTAGAGGCTGCCTGTACTCTGGCTCTTGGGCTCTTCCTCCATCTTCAAAGCCAGCAAAGGTGAGTCGAGTCTTTCTCCTGTTTTGAAGTTCTCTGACTTCTGCTTCTGCCTCTGCTTGAACAGGCTCAGGTAATCTGCCCTTTGCCATGTAACAGAACACAGTCACAGGAATAATACAGGGGATGGGGATAATGGGGGCCAAAATTCTGCCTACCATAGGCATGAAATGAATTAGAGATGTAGTCTTCAGCTGGCTTATGAAAAGACTGACAAGAAGTGTTGATGTTACTGTTGTTTTTTTTTTTTAAGATTTTATTTATTTATTTATTTATTTATTTATTTATTTATTTATTTGGAGCACAGGGGGAGGGGCAGAGGGAGAGAGAGAATCTCAAGCAGACTCCATGCTGAGCAAGGAATCCAACATGGGGCTCAATCCCAGGAACCTGAGATCATGACCTGAGGGGAAATCAAAAGTTGGACACTTAACCAACTAAGCCACCCAGACGCTCCAGAGTCGAGTTATTCTAAATGCTAAATGAAACCCTTCAGGTTTCAAGCTGACAAGTGTCACGATCTGATTTATATTTTCCACAGATCATCTGGCTGCTGGTGAAGAATGGATTGTAGAGGTTGTAAGCAAAGGCAGCGAGGATATGGCTGTCCTGGTGTGAGATGAAAATAGCTGGGACTAAGAGTGATAGCAGACATGGAAAGAGAGGACGGATATTGGCATTCTTTAAATAAGGTCAGAGGAACTTACTGATCAAAGTAGATTCGTAAGAGATATGGGAAAAGAAGTGATCAACTTGGAGGATCGTAGTGCCATTGCTGAGTTGGGAAAGAATGGGGAATGGTCTGTTAAGGGTGGAGGATGGGCTTGGGAATCAAGAGTTCTCTTTCACATGCGTAATAGGAACCAAGTCTTTTCATTGGTTTCTGTTTCCACTGTTGCCCTGTTCCTCTCCATCACCCACTCCCCTTAGCAACCACAGTAATTCTTACAACACTTCGGTCCTATAATATCACTTTCCTGCTCCACCCCCAAATGGCCTCGGTTCACAGAACGAAAAACAGTTTTTATCATGGTCCACAGAGCCCTCCCCAGTCTGACCTGTGGCTGCTTCTCCAACTTCGTTTCCCATCATTCTTCTCCTTGCTCACTGTGCTTCAGCCACTCTGGCTTTCTTCTATTTCCTCAAATTTTGCAAACCTGTTCCCATTTCTGAGCTTTTACAATTGATTTTTCTGTAGATCCCGGAAGGTCCACTTCTTCACTTCATTCCAGTTTCTGCCCAAATGTCTCCTTCTCAGATAGGCCATCTTGACCAATCTATAGAAAATAGCAACACTGTTGCTCTAATTCTTTGTCCTACTTTAATTTTCTTCTTAGCATCTATCAACATCTAACATTGTAACTTAAGTTTGTTTCTTACCTGTTTCTCCCACAAGCCTCACCAACAGAGTGTTCAAATTTTTGCCAATCTGACCTACAAAAATTTGTATATCAGTGAGTTTTAATATGCCTTTCTCTTACTATGAATGAAGTTGAAAAGTTTTTCATATTTATTTTATGCAGATTTGTCCTCATTTTAGTAAATATTACATATATATTTTAGGACCTATCTTCCCCTTTAATAAAGTGGGTACTTCTTTATTAAATATGTGTCCTAGTCCATTTGGGCTGCTATAATGAAAATACTATAGAATGAGTGGTTCAAACAACAAACACTTATTTATCATCAAATTTCTCGAGGCTGGGAAATCCAAGGTCAAGGCATGGGCAGATTCAGTGTCTGATGAGAGCTACTTCCTGGTTCATAGATGTCCATCTTCTCTCTGATTCACACACAGAAGAGGCGAGGAAGTCTCTGGAGTGTCTTTTATAAGGGCACTAATCCCATTCCTGAAGGCTCTGCCCTCATGACTTAACACCTCCAAAAGCCCAACCTCCAGATAGTATCACATTTGGGATTAGGTTTTAATGTATGAATTTTCAGGGGTACATGAGCGTTTAGTCTATATTAGTATGTTAAGTATGTTTATTTATATACACACCTTTCCACAAAGTATTTGAGAAAGTTTTTAAAAGGCACATATAATAAAGTAGTATATCATAAATAAAAGAAGAAAATAAAGACTAAGAGAAAGAAGAATGCTAATATGACAACCATTGGGGTAAACGTAAATTACTGTGCTTAAATTATACACTTTTCCATGAACATCTTAAATAACAGGTTTAAAATTGTTCTATAATTTGTGTTATAGACACAAAGATGGCCCCAAATTGTCCTCACTTCCTGGTATTCATGCCTTTGTGTAAATCCTTCTCCTTGAGTGTAGGCAGGACCTGTGACTTGCTTCTAACCAATAGAATATGTCAAAGGTGATGGAAGGTAACCTCTGTCATTGCATTACAGAAGATTGTAACTTTGATCTTGCTAGCAGATGTTCTCTATGGACTCTCTGACTTACTGGCTTTGATGAAGTAAGTCACCTTATGGAAAGGCCCATGCGGCAAGGAACTGAGGACAGCTTCTCCTTAACAGCAAAGGGGCTGAGGCCCTCAGTCCAAAAGACTACAAGGTGTTGAATGCTGCTAACAATGATGTGAACTTGGAAGAAGATCCTTCCCCAGTCAAACCCCAGATGAGAGCCCAGCCCAGCCCTGGCTAACACTTGATTGCAGCCTTGTAAGAGACCCTGAAGCAGAGGACTGAGCTAAGCCATCCCAGATTTATGACCAAGAGAAACTACAACCTAATAAATGAATAGTTTTTTTTTAAGATTTTATTTATTTATTTGTTGAGAGACTGAGAGAGAGAGAGAGAGAGCACAGAGGGATGGGCAGAGGGAGAAGGAGAGAGAGAATCTCAAGCGCGGCTTGATCTCATGACCCTGAAATCATAACCTGAGCCAAAATCAAGAGTCAGACACTTAACCGACTGAGCCACCCAGGCACCCCTATAAATGAATAATGTTTTAAGCCTTTAACAAATGAGTGATATTTTAAGCCACTCAGTTGGTGGTAATATTGTGACACAACAATAAATAACTTAAAAAACTACGGTGTAAGAAATACTACATTTCATTATTTTTCCTCAATTAAATTAAATCCTTTGGGCTCTTATCTATCAGGGTTGGTAATTCAGTCATAGTTATTTTTAGAGGGCCCTACCTCATTCTTTATGAAAGAACCCAAGGCTTATGTAACTTAGGAAAAGTGATGGAAAGAGATGTATAGGGAGTCCTCAATCCACTGATTTGCTGCTGAAACACATATTGTCGGTCTTTACACTCTAGTCAAAGGTGGTTGCCTCTGCTGAAGATAGCATCTACTCCCTCTGCCAAATTTGGCAACTGGAATGTTCACTACAGGGATAATTACAGCTCAGTGCTCAGTCCCCAGGTACACAGAAAGCCATGCTCAACAACATTCCTGCCACGTCCAGGCCACTGTGAGGAAGCAGAATGAGGAGCCCCACAGCCAGAGGACCTAGCAAAGCCTAACTGCCTACTCTGGATATAATCCATCTTTGCTCTGGCCCCTTCTCTCTTAATACCGGAAGCCCTCCTCTTTTTTTTTTTTTTTAAAGATTTTATTTATTTATTTGACAGAGAGAGAGACAGCGAGAGAGGGAACACAAGCAGGGGGAGTGGGAGAGGGAGAAGCAGGCTTCCCGCCGAGCGGGGAGCCCGATGAGGGGCTTGATCCCAGGACCCTGGGACCATGACCTGAGCCGAAGGCAGACGCTTAACCGACTGAGCCACCCAGGTGCCCCGGAAGCTCTCCTCTTTTAGGCCAGTCCAACAAGTCTCCAAAAACAATGTTTTCTTAACTAGGTGAAGGAAGGCTAGACCGTACCAAATAGAACACAAAGCCCTGGCTACCCTCCCCTTTCCTACCCCTAGACTCTTTCCCAGGAAGGGAGGAACAATAATGTCTAATTTTTTTGTGAAGATTCTATAGCAACTGGAAATTATTTAATTTACATAATTTAATGTAAAAAAATTAATTTAATTTAAATAATTATCTAATTATGAAATTTGTCATTTAGGTTGCTAGCCACACCATCAGGGCAAGATGAACACTTTTTTTTTTTTTAAGATGAAAACTTAATTGTGAAGTTCTCATTATTGTGAAAGATTCTGTTTCCTCAAGGGGTGCCTTGGTGGCTCAGTTGTTAAGTGTCTGCCTTCGGCTCAGGTCATGATCCCAAGGTCCTGGGATCGAGCCCCGCATCGGGCTCCCTGCTCCGCGGGAAGCCTGCTTCTCCCTCTCCCCCTCCCCCTGCTTGTGTTCCCTCTCTCGCTGTGTCTCTCTCTGTCAAATAAATGAAACCTTAAAAAAAAAAAAAAAAGATTCTGTTTCCTCAAAACAAAACAAAACAAAACAAAACAGCACTCTTCCTAGCTCTAAATTCTACGGGGGATTTTCTTTTAGAGAATAAAAAGGAAACAAAAGGAGAAAAAAAAAAAGAAATAAAGGGGACACAGTACTACGGATTTGTAATTTCTGGTCTACTTAAAAGTCCAGAGGTAGGTGAAACCCTCATGTCAGTGACCCTGGGCCTGGGCTCAGGTATAGGACCCAAATATGTTTGAGGTAAGAAGACTGAATATGTGGTAAAAACCATATTGTGGAGGGACTTGCAGGCACCATAAAAGAGATAGATTAAAACTGAACCAAATGTAGACATTTCTATTTCACAAACTTTAAAAAATATCTGTACTATTTACCACGGTGGTCTTGGCTGCTCTAGTTTCTGATGCTCCTTTAATTTTGTTTTCTTTGTCTTTGAAATGCACTGGACAACATTACAAATTATCTACTTCGCCAAATCTGGGTTCTTCCACAGAGATATGAATTTAGTTCTTCAGCAGTTCAAATACTTTCCCCCTTTTCCCTTTTGTCATTATCTCTGATAATGCCATATTACTCCTCCCACTCAAAAGCCAAGAAAGACAATCCAACTACTTCCTCCTCCAACTTACTTACAGGAAAGACTAGAAACAATTCTATCAACTCCCGCTGGGGCAGCAAAATGCCAAGGAGCTTTTCTTAGATTTTTGAATTCTGTGTGACTGTCTCTGTAGGTGCTTTCCAACAATTTGGTTTTATCTTTCTTGAATTCTGTTTTTGCTGCAGAAACCTTCAATTGTCTAACAGTGGTGGCATTTAGTAATCTTTGCCAAGTTTAATTCCAATTCAGTTGCCTGGAAGGTTTCAGTGACCCTGGAATAAGCTTTTGTAAAGCTTGTTCTGTGCAATGGGAAATTGCTCAAGGAAGTACGAGACAGGGTCTCCCCCTCCCTTCCAGTAAACAGATTGATTTATTTCTTTTTATTTCAAGATGGAAACAGAAAGCAAACTAAAAAATATGACCATCACCTTTGCTCCTACTCAAGTACAAGTTAAATCTGCAGCATCGAAAGAAGCAGTGCTTGCCTCAGGGAAGTGTATGTGTCTGACAATACCCAAGGTCATTGTAGGTGGTAAGCCGGCAAATCTTTTATTTTAATAATCATGTATTGCTGGGGCGCCTGGGTGGCTCAGTTGGTTAATCGTCTGCCTTCCGATCAGGTCATGATTCCGGGGTCCTGGGATCGAGCCCCATGTCAGGCTCCCTGCTCAGCAGAGAGCCTGCTTCTCCCTCTCCCTCTGCCTGCTGCTCTGCCTACTTGTGCTCTCTCTCTACCTCTCTGTCAAATAAATAAATAAAATCTTTAAAAAAAAATCATGTATTCCTGTTAATATGTATTAGAAAAGTATGACAACATTATAAACCATCATTTCATGGATACCATTATTTCAGATTAGGCTAAACAAAAAAGCTCCAAGAAAAATATGAAATAAATAATATGACTGGCATGCGAATCCTGAAAGTGGTACATGAATAATGCTGTACAAACAGTTGATGGTTAAGAAATATTGTCCGATTAAAATATACTGGGATTTGTCTTAAGACAAAACTGTTCTGGGGGCATCTGGGTGGCTCAGACTCTTGGTTTCGGCTCAGGTAGTGATCTCATGGTCATGAGATTGAACCCCATGTTGGGTTCCATGCTCTGCTTAAGACTGTCTCTCCCTCTGTCCCTCCTCTCTTCTCTCCAAAATAAATAAATAAGTCTTAAAAAAAAAAAAAAAAAAAATGAAACTGTTTTGAATCCCAGTATTGCTGTGAAGCAGCTGTGAGCTTTAGGCAAGTTCACAAACCTCGCTGAAACTCAGTGTCTTCATCTGTAATGTAAAGATAGTTCCTACCTTACAGTGTTTTTGAGAGAAACCAGCTACTGGATTTATTTATTTATTTATTTATTAAGATTTTATTTATTTATTTGACAGAGAGCACACAGCGAGAGAGGAAATACAAGCAGGGGGAGGGGGAGAGGGAGAAGCAGGCTTCCCGCTGAGCAGGGAGCCCCATGCGGGATTGATCCCAGGACCCTGGGACCATGACCTGAGCCGAAGGCAGACACTTAACGACTGAGCCACCCAGGCGCCCCCAGCTACTAGATTTATTATTATTTTTTTAATTTTTTTAATTTTTTAAGATTTTATTTATTTATTTGACAGAGAGAGACACAGCGAGAGAGGGAACTAAGCAGGGAGAGTGCAAGAGGGAGAAGCAGGCGCCACGTGGAGCAGGGAGCCTGATGTGGGGCTCAAACCCAGGACCCTGGGATCATGACCTGAGCCGAAGGCAGACGCTTAACGACTGAGCCACCCAGGCGCCCCCAGCTACTAGATTTAAAGCAGAGTTTTATAGTGAGCATAGTGTGTACTCATTAAATGGTAGACATCTTTATCTGATTCCTCCTGACTCTGTTTGTCATTTATCTTAAGTAAAAATCTTGTAGCCACAAAGCAAGTAACCAGCTCTCCTGCCCAACATTAGTGTCAGAAAATACTGGTGCCCCTGAGAAACAGGGAACCTAATGAATAGGGCACTGTTTCAGGAATCAGGAGATCTGGCTTTCATCCTGGACTTACTGCAGCCAGTGACTTAACTTACAAAGCAACTATGAAAACAAGCCTTGTGCCTGAAAAAATAAACCATCTCACTCTTTTTCTTGATGTTTGATTGCCATGGGATTGTTTTCAGAATTAGGAGAATATGACTCAAGTTCAGTTCAGGTCAGTAAACATTTTTTTTTCAGGATTTGATCTGTGTCAGCCACTGTGCTCGCTCTTGGATATAAGAATGAATAAGGCAAGATTCTTGAGCTTTCATCCATTCATTCAGTAAATGTTTATGGAGTACCTAGCAGGGAACAGAAACCTTATAAGGCCTGGGGAATAAAAAAAAAAGAGTTACTGCACTGATAGAATTTATAATCTAGAGAAAGTTATAGACAGTGACGTATTAATACATGTTTAAGAACTAGCTCTCTACAAAATAAATCAAAAAAGTGTCTGTGTATTAAATTTTATTAAGATAAAGAATGTGTAGCCAGAATTTATAAATAATAATATACACTTTATTGGAAGTCATTATACCCAGTTGGTTCTCACTAAACAATTTTGTTGATTTTTGCAGAACTCTTAAATCCATGGCAGACCTATGGTTGTAATCGACAAATAAGTGTGGTTCCACCTGAATGTTGGTTGATATTTTAAGTTAAAGATTAAGATGAAGTGAAACGAGGAAGAAGAATGTCAAAACTTCACTTGTTTCTCAATGACTGAGTGATTTCTTCTTGAATGAGATAATAGTTTTCAAAAATTTCAAAAATTACAAAAAATTTTTGGTGCTATTCACAATCTAACTGCTACAGACAAAACACACTTTTAATTTTAATTTGTATTATTATTTTTAAAAGATTTTATTTATTTATTTGAGAGAGAGAGTGAATGAGAGTGATTAGAGCACAAGCGGGGGAGAAGCAGAAGGAAAGGGAGGAGCAGACTCACCACTGAGCAGGGAGCCCGATCCCAGGGCCTTGAGATCGAGCCCCGCATCGGGCTCCCTGCTCAGCGGGAAGCCTGCTTCTCCCTTTCCCACTCCCCCTGCTTGTGTTCCTTCTCTCGCTGTGTCTCTCTCTGTCAAATAAATAAATAAAATCTTCAAAAAAAAAAAAAAAAGAGAGAGAGAGAGAGAATCGTAAGCAGGCTCCATGCCCAGTGCAGAGCCTGATGCTGGTCTCAGTCTCACAACCCTGAGATCATGACCTGAGTTGAAACCAAAAGTTGGATGCTTAACCGACTGAGCCACCCTGGCACCCCTCTTTATCACTTTCTTAAGTCTAAATAAGGAAAAGAACAATATTAACCCTTATTGTAGCATTTTTTTATTTCTGTGATAAAAATACTGCCAGTATTGCCACTTTTGAGTAAGTTACTAATATGATTTTCTTAAATACGGAGTTGGAAAGAGATTATATATAATTTCCACCATATAGATAGGATAGATGTAAATAACTTCAAAAACATAAATAGTAGTAAAATTCACTAAAATAGGAAGTTATGAGTTTTGAATATTTTCTTTGTTTTCTTTCTTATCTTTCTTATCTTTTTAAATATAATTTATTTCATTATAAGTTGTGGTTATAATAAGTATTATAAATTTATTTAATTTAATTTTTAATAATGGTGTGGAACAACTTGCTCACAAAATTTCTGAAAATAAAACCATCTATTCTTTTGAGCTAGTATATGCTAGCTCCAGCAGTCTTGGAAATGTTAGGAGGTAATATCTTGAAATATTCATATCTGTGTTTTTTCTTTTCTATACTTTCTTGTACTTGATCTTTTCCCTATAACTCAGAGCTGGCCATGATGCCTTAAGAAGAAGAATGGCTATTTTAGTGAGCAAGAAACAAAGGTCCTTATTATACATGGTAGATTGAACACATGTGTTCACCACAGGTTTCTTTTGAAATCCCTATGAAGGCATAAACCGAGAAGAGCCAAGAGAGTGGGAAAGGATAAAATATAACAAAATTTGAAGCACGGAAGTAGATGAATAAGTGAGAATGAATATTCCAGTCTAAAGAAAGCTAAAATCTGAACTTACAGAGGAAAAGGTAATAACAGCAAAGCGATTCATGGCTGTGGAATCCCAAAAGCTCAGGAATTGGAAGATAAAATTGAAGGAAATCTCTGAGAAAGTACAACCAAAAATAAAAAATAAATGAAAAATGGAAAAGAGAAGAAAATTATAGAGAGTTCAGCATCTGAATAATAAAACTTTCAGAAAGGAAGAATAGAGAAACAGAGGGGAGATTATCAAAGTAGTAATTCAAGAGCAATTCCCATAACTGAAAGACATGAGTTTCCAAAGTAGGAGAGCTCATTAAATGCTTAGCACAATAGATTTAGAAACACCCACACCAAGGCATCTCATGTGAATTTTCATTTACGAGGGACAAAAAGAAGTTCCTGAGCATTTCTAAAGAGGGAAAAGGGAGGCCACAAACAGAGCCAGAATTAGAAAGGAGTTGGCTCTTTCCAGCAATGCTTCATACAAGAAGGCAATGAATCAATGTCTTCAGAATTCCAAGGAAGATAGTTTCAACCTAGAATTCTATACTCAGCCAAACTTTCATTCGAGTGTGAGGCTAGAATAAAGACATTTGTAGTTGTTCACATTCTTAAAGATTGTATCTAACATGTACACTGGAGAATGTGCTCCACAAAACAAGGGAGCAAAATAAGGAAGAAAGATACGGTACCTAGAAAATAGGAGATCCAACACAGGGAGAAGAGAATCCTCAGGATAGGTATGGAGATCCCAGAGCCATATTTGGATAATATCGCTAGGGAACAATCTATTCATGTCAGGGCAGGAGAGCAGAGGGCTTTACAAGGGATGTTGCCATGAGATAAATAAATCAAAAAAAAAAAACAAGCCTAATGTATTCGAACATTATGAGAGGAAATTTATAATTCTGGAGGAATGTTTGAGGATGAATTAGTTATAGGAACATAGAAAACTGAGCAAACAATGAAGACAATTATTATTAACTCCAAAAGAAAAAAATTGTACAAGAAAGGAAGTACAATCATTGTATACTGCAACAGTCATGTTGAGGTAACCAAAAGTTATAATATGGGGAGAAACGAAGGAGGAAAAGAGTGTATGTGAATGTGTGTGTGATATGGCATGGGGTGGGCAGTGTTGTAAGAAATCCTAATCTTCATCTTCTGTAGCAGGAAACCTAGAGATGTGAAACTGAGCAATCTTGAAATAGCAGCAATCACGGATGTTATTTAGGAAAGATGGAAGCAAGTACCAGAAGAATATTTAGCTAACATAATGGAAAAAATATTGTGTTTGAAAAGTGGGAATTGGGAGTAGAGAAGGAGGAACAATGTAGTGCTTTTTTCATTGTAAGTATTATAGTAGTATTTGACTTTTAAAGCTCTGTACAAAGATAAACTATTGTTTCATTTTTTATTTTATTTTTTAGGTTTTATTTAATTTATTTATTTGAGAGCGAGAGAGAGAGCATAAGCAGGGGGAGGGGCAGAAGGAGAAGCAGACTCCCGACTGAGCAGGGAGTCTGATGCGGGGCTCCATCCCAGGACCCTGGATGACCTGAGCAGAAGGCACTTAACTGACTGAGACATCCAGGAACGCTGATAAATTATTGTTTTAAATAAAGAAGCAAGAAGCACCCAACTTTCTTCTTTTTGTTTTTTTCAAATAATCTTCTGAAAATAGAATACAGTGAGGAAAGTGATAGTGGTAAGGGAAAGCTTCAACCATAATGGTTATGGAGTACTGGAGAGTGATAATTACCACCCCTGTTAACAAAAATAATCACACCCTTAAGTGTTACAAAGAAAAACCAGAGGGGGTTGCCTGGGTGGTGCAGCTGGTTAAGCGCCTGACTCCCGGTTTCGGCTCAGGTTGTGATCTTAGGGTAATGAGATTGAGTCCTGCATTGGGCTCTGTGCTCAGCTCGAAGTCTGCTTAAGACTGCCAGGGGCGCGTGGGTGGCTCAGTCGGTTAAGCGTCTTCCTTTGGCTCAGGACATGATCTCGGGGTCAGGGATCGAGTCCCGCCTCAGACTCTCTACTCAGCGGGGAGCCTGCTTCTCCCTCTGCCTGCCACTCCCTCTGCTTGTACTCTCTGACAAATAAATAGATAAAATCTTAAAAAAAAAAAAAAAAAAAGACTCTCCCTCTCTCTCTCCCTCTGCCCCTCCCCCTCTAAAATAAATACATCTTTAAAAATTATGAAACATTTATGATGTACTAGTATTTCTTAAAAGAAAGAAAAAAGAAAAGAAGAAAAAACCCAGGGGGAATTGTGGAGCCTTATAATAGGGGTACTCAATCTACTCTAGGGTTTGTGGAGGATTTCCATACAAGCTTACAATTGAGCCAAAGAGACAGATTATAAGCAGATAATTTCAACACAGGTGGTAAGTAGAAATGATAGAAGTATACATAGAGGGACTTAGAGCACATAGAAGGGCATTTAGCCCAGTCTGAATATGTCAGGGACTTCCTAGAGTAAAGAATGGCTAAAGATGTGCAGGAGGCTAATGAAAGATGTGGAGCAATCATCAAATGTTTCTGAAAGGTTTTGAACCTTTGCATGCATAAGTTGAAAGATTCTAGACAAATGTTTTAACCTGATAATCAGATTCATAAATGGTTTTAATATTTTAATATCTCTTTATAGATTTGGTAAAGAGGGAAAAAGAGATCAAATAATAGTAATATTTATAAACAACTGGTATAGAAAAGCCTTAATTTATTTGGGCATTACCATAGTTCTTTCAAGTTATATTCCTTCTCTTGCCCTGGAGCTATAAGAAAGTAGGAGAAGGCAGGGGTATTTGGAAATATTCACCCTAATCCTACTCTTTTTTTTTTTTTTTAACCTTAAAGCATTTATTTTAACCTCATTCACTCATCATATTTCTTGGAATGGGGATATGTACATTACTTACCAATAAATTTTTTTCTTTTTTTTCCAATATATATATATATTTAAGATTTTATTTATTTATTTGACACAGAGAGACACAGTGAGAGCGGGAACACAAGCAGGGGGAGTGGGAGAGAGAGAAGCAGGCTTCCCGCGGAGCAGGGAGCCCGACGTGGGGCTCAATCCCAGGACCCTGGGATCATGACCCGAGCCGAAGGCAGACGGCCAACAGACTGAGCCACCCAGGCGCCCCTCCAATAAATTCTTAATGCCTTAATTTACAATTACCATAATTGCAGATACTTGAAAATCATCCCAATTAAATGAAAAAAACATACAAAAAATTATCTTTCTTTTACCTTTATAATTCAAAGTATATTCAAAATAACGTGTTTTTCGTTTTTTTTGACAGAGGAAGAGAGAGACCGTGCCTGTGAGCAGAGGAAGAGAGAGAATCTTAAGCAGGCTCCAGGCTCAGCACAGAACCCAACCCGGTGCTCGATCTCATGACCCTGAGATCATGACCTGAGCTGAAAACAAGAGTTCCACCCTCAAAGGACTGAGCCACCCAGTTGCCCCTATTGTAACCTTTAACCAAAAATTCAGTGCCAGTTTTGTTAAGTTTAACAAAATGGCCACATTCTTAAGTTTAATTCCGTTGGTAACACGGATTCTTTATACTAGTCTGATTGAACTAAGAAGTTACAGCTGCTAGGCAATTAAAGACAAGCTAAAGGAACTCTAGCCCTGTTTCCAACTATTATCCAGGGCTCTCTAGTCTTACTTCAGTCTGGCTCTTCATTCAGATTCCTTCTCCAGCAGCTTCTGGCCTTTGTCTCCTCTTTCTGGCCATATATTTCATTGCCTCCTGGACTTGATGATGAAATCTGCCTTCCTTAGGTTGAACCGTGGCCTGGAATCTCGCTTAGCCCAGCCCCAGGGAACCATGGCAAAAGACTTCATTCTGTTCAACCAGTCACCTGCTCAAGTTTGTTTGAAGTTAATCTTTAGGGTTTGGAACGATATTGTGCATCCACAGTTCTCTATGTGGTGGAATTGTGATTCTTACTCTTTTTTTTTTTCTCCCTTGTTCTTATTTTTCCCTAGGAAACATGGGGAGGAGCAACAGTAACATTTTACATTTGTATGATGGGCTTCTGTCCTTCATATCCTCTTCAAGCAGGGCAGCTCAACTTTTCTGTGTTTTATTTCTTAACGTCCATAGTAAGATTTTAACAAAGGACTCCGCGGCAAAAACAATGTTTCTCAGATCACTTGTGCATTGAGTATTTCATTTAATCCTCAAAACAACACAGCAAGGCTGATAGCTCATTTTTAAAAATTCTACTTGAGAGATGAGGATATGAAAGCAACAAAATTTTGACTGAGCCTCTTTTATGCAGCTAGTTAGCTTTATATCTGGGATTGCAATTTAGGGCAGAAGTAGTTATGGTGCAAATTGGGAATTCACGTGGTAGTTTCTTGTGGTTACCAAAGTGTGAACGGATTCTTAATATCCACAATATTCATATCTCTCCCCAATCCTGCTGGGGTCATCAATACCACATTACCCTACCTGAGGATCAGTTGTTTCAACTCTGATGCTTTGGTAATTTTTTTAAAATTAATAATTGGGATTTGTAAACTAGCAAAAGATTTTTTAAATTTAAATGCATGAATTCACGGGCGCCTGGGCAGCTCAGTCGTTAAGCGTCTGCCTTCGGCTCAGGTCATGATCCCGGGGTCCTGGGATCGAGCCCCGCCTCGGGCCCCCTGCTCGGCGGGAAGCCTGCTTCTCCCTCTCCCACTCCCCCTGCTTGTGTTCCCTCTCTCGCTGTGTCTCTCTCTGTCAAATAAATAAAATCTTAAAAAAAAAAATAAATGCATGAATTCATTTATAGGAAAAATCTTCCAGAGACATGAAAGCTAAAATCCAATGAAGGAATGACCTTTGTTGTGGAAAAACAAAAGAAAGGAAGAAATCAGGTCTTTTCTGGACAATCTGGGACATCAAATTATTAGGTGTAATATGTTTCCCCCTAGGGATATAGGTCACTTTCAATATTTGCCAAAGCCAGGCACTGGGAAACATTTGTAAGCTTTAATAACTGAGCTGCTTCAATGCGTTTTGGTAGAAGTTTAAAACCTCTCTGGCCCCATTTTATTAAACATATACCTTTGACTATACAACATCTCTCTCTTAGGATATTATTGAGAGAATAACCATCTACTTAACAGTTTTTATTGTGCCTGCAGTGTGTGTACATTGTGTACAGCTGTTATGTTGCACAAATGCCATGATTAGAGCTCTGGAAAAGGAGTTGGAGATAGAGGAGGAATTTGTAATCTGAGCAGGAAAGGACTTATTTAACTGGCTAAAAGTGTGTCAATCTCCTCTGCTTTGCAAATAAACTGGAACTCAGAGGTAAACTTTAGATCAAAAACAAAAACTCTGGGGTCAACTAAGGAGACGGGTATTAAAAACTAATAGTTGAAACAAATTTGTTGTAGAATAATCAGAATATACAGATACTTTTTTTTTTTTTAAGATTTTATTTATTTGCGAGAGAGACAATGAGAGAGAGACAGAGAGCATGAGAGGGAAGAGGGTCAGAGGGAGAAGCAGACTCCCTGCCGAGCAGGGAGCCCGATGCAGCACTCGATCCTGGGACTCCAGGATCATGACCTGAGCCGAAGGCAGTCGTTTAACTAACTGAGCCACTCAGGCGCCCTATACAGATACTTTTTTAAAAAAGATTTATTTATTTTATTTTAGAGAGAGAATGAGAGCAGGGGGAGAGGGAGAGAGAACCTCAAGCAGACTCTGCACTGAGCATGGAGTCGGACAGGCTCAATCCCATGACCCTGAGATCATGACCTGAGCCGAAATCAAGGGTTGGATGCTTAACTGACTGAGTTACCCTGGTGCCCCCTGTACAGATACTTTAAAAAAAAGAGAAAATAAAAACTACCTGAGCTCTAACAGCCAGAGATAAGAATTATTAACATTTTAAGATAAATCCACACTTTATATGTATATATACATATGTACAATAAAAAGCTATACATGCTGGTTTATAACTTGCCTTTTAAAATTCATCAATATATCATAAACATATTTCTATGTCAAATAAGTTATGTTAGTTACTACGTAGTATTTTATTAGACTATTTTACCAAAATTTGCATAGAAAAATCTTTGTTTTGTTTCTCATTTTTGAGATTTATTTATTTATATTTTTAAAAGATTTTATTTACTTTTTTAATATTTTGAATTGTATTTTTTTTAAGACTTTATTTATTTGACAGAGAGAGAGAGAGACACAGCGAGAGAGGGAACACAAGCAGGGGGAGTGGGAGAGGGAGAAGCAGGCTTCCCGCGGAGCAGGGAGCCTGATGCGGGGCTCGATCCCAGGACCCTGGGATCATGACCTGAGCCAAAGGCAGACGCTTAATGACTGAGCCACCCAGGAGCCCCAAAAGATTTTATTTATTTATTCAAGAGAGAAAGAGAGAGGGAGTGGAGGGAGGAGCAGAGGTGGAGGGAGAGGGAAAGCGTCTGCCTTCGGCTCAGGTCATGATCCCAGGGTCCTGGGATGGAGCCTCTCACATAGAGCTTCCTGCTCAGCAGGGAGCCTGCTTCTCTCTCTCCTTCTGCAGCTCCCCCTGCTGTGCTCTTTTGCTCTCTTTGTCAAATAAACAAATAAAATCTTTAAAAAAATTTTATTTATTTATTTTGGGAGAGAAAGAGAAAGAAGGGGGAGAAAGCAGAGGGAGAAGGAGAGGTAGAGGATTTCAAGCAGACTCCCCACTGAGCACGGAGCATGACATGGCTCAGTCTCACGACTTGGAGATCATGACCTGAGCGGAAATCAAAAGTCAGATGCCCAAAAGAATGAAGGACCCAGCCCCCCCCCTTTTTTTTTAAAGTAAGCCCACCCCCAACATGGGGCTTGAACTCATGACCTGAGATCAAGAGTTGTATGCTCTACCAACTGAGCCAGGCAGGTACCCTGAAATCATACTGTCCTGTATTGCCTGATGTCCAATGTCTAAAAACCATTTTTCTTATATTTTGTCTGCTTTTTTCATTGTTTTGGAAGAAAGGGTGAATGTGGTCCCTGTTACTTCATCTTGGTCCAAAGTAAAGTCTCTATCTCAACATTTTTAGAGTGCCTGTCATGTGCCAGCACTTGGGATCCCTGCTAGAACATATGAGCAAGCTACAGAAAGGTCAGAATTTGAGCTGGCTCAATGGACAGCAGCATCCAGGGATATAAATGCTACCTGATTTTAAGATCTCTGTCTCTCTACTTCTGTTTCTTTCTCTGTCTCTTTCCATATCTTGTGTCTCTATCTTTTTGCACACTGCTGTCAATTTTTCCTTCTTTAGATGATCTGAATTTATGAAGAGTACACAGGCAAAGAGACTTGAAATTGTATTCTTCCAGGGTGCTGGGTGGCTCAGTCGTTAAATGCCCTCAGCTCAGGTCATGATCCTGGAGTCCCAGGATCAAGTTCCGCACCGGGCTCCCTGCTCAGCGGGAAGCCTGTTTCTCCCTCTCCCACTCCCCCTGCTTGTGTTCCCTCTCTCACCATCAAATGAATAAATAAAATCTTTAAAAAAAATTAAAAAATTGTATTCTTTCAAGCTTAGTTATTTTAGAAAAAGGTGAATATCTTTTTCTCAGCTTCAGTATAAAAAATCTCTAGGAAGGAAAAATAAGCCCATCCCTTGGATGAGTCATTGTGGCTAGGGAAGTAAGGAACTTAAGCTGACCCAGTCCAGATCACGTGTTTACATTTGTGACCAGGGAATCTCTTACAAAATAGAGTCACAGGGGAATCATCAGATGAGTTGCCATCACAATTTATGTTTACAATTTTGGGTATACTAATTTTTTTTAAGATTTTATTTATTTATTTTAGAGAGAGAGAATATCAAGCAGACTCTGTGCTGAGCAATGAACTGGACACGGGGCTTGATCCCACATGACCTGAGATCATGACCTGAGCCAAATCAGGAGTCTGCACATTTAACTGACTAAGCCACCTAGGCACCGTAGTGGGTATACTATCTTTTTTTATTTAAAAAAAAAAACTACTTTAGGGCGCCTGGGTGGCTCAGTCGGTTAAGCGACTGCCTTCGGCTCAGGTCGTGATCCTGGCGTCCCTGGATCGAGTCCCGCATCGGGCTCCCTGCTCGGCGGGGGGTCTGCTTCTCCCTCTGACCCTCCCCCCTCTCATGTACTTGCTCTCTCTCATTCTCTCTCTCGCAAATAAATAAATAAAATCTTAAAAACATAATGTCCAACTTCAACACGTTTGCCAATGGTTAGTATTAAGGGGTCAGATGCTTGCTTGATACAGTGCATAAAGAAGCTAAGGTAGAAGGAGGCTTAACGTTTGAATAATGAATATGGTTCAGAAAAGCAATACACTATAGAAAATCATATGAGGGTCCAGAAGAACAACCGAGAACTCTAAAGGGTTTCTAAAGGGAAACATTTGTAAAGATAGTTTAGAAAACATCCAAAAAGAACTTTATGATAAGGTAGGGAAATCTTTTCTCATTCATGGACCCACCCAGGAAATTCTTTTTTTTTTTTTAAAGATTTTTTTAATTTATTTATTTGACAGAGAGAGAGACAGCGAGAGAGGGAACACAAGCAGGGGGGGAGTGGGAGAGGGAGAAGCAGGCTTCCCGCCGAGCAGAGAGCCCGATGCGGGGCTCGATCCCAGGACCCTGGGATCATGACCTGAGCCGAAGGCAGACGCTTAACGACTGAGCCACCCAGGCGCCCCCACCCAGGAAATTCTTAAGACATCTAGGCTAACTATGTCAAAGCTGGGCAAGAAAAAACTTTAATCTTGGAGTCATCTTTGAATAGTCTCTCCACTTATTATTCTCTCAGCCAATTAATTATCAAGTCCTATCCATTCTCTCAACCCTCTTTGCGTCTCCTTATTTAAGTCATCTCTCGCTTGGATTACTGCAAAGGTCTTCTAGCTGGCTTTCTGAATCAAGTCTTGCTGCCTATGATGGGATGCTTGTGCTTACTGCCCAACATCCATTTCCACTTCTTCTCTGTAGCTGCACCCAAAAATCTCCTTTTGGGAAAAATTCCTCTCTTACTCTTAACCATATAATTTTGAAGAGATTAATCTCACCTTCAGTTCCAGAAGTGGATTCTTGTGAGCTTAGCTACTTAGTGAATTTCTTTTTTTTTTTTTTTTAAAGATTTTATTTATTTATTTGACAGAGAGAGACACAGCGAGAGAGGGAATACAAGCAGGGGGAGTGGGAGAGGGAGAAACAGGCTTCCCACTGAGCAGGGAGCCCGATGCGGGGCTCGATCCCAGGACCTGGAATCATGACCCGAGCCGAAGGCAGACACTTAACAACTGAGCCACCCAGGCGCCCCTACTTAGTGAATTTCTATTGAATTAATAAAATTACTGATTCACTTATTGATTAGTGAATTCATCTATTCTTCTGATCATACTGATTACCTTAGGCCAATGAGACACAGTAAAATGTTGGGGACTTCTGGGAGCTAACTTATATATTCTTCCTTTGAATCGCTGTAGAAATGTCATTTTCTCAGGGACAATTTCCCTAATCTCACAATTTAGGTTATCCTCCCTTGTTATGCACTCCCGTAATACAAATACATTTGCAATTGTTTACAATCTGCCTTCCTTTTTAAGAATATACAGTTCCTGGATGTAGGGCTTTCTATCATACTCATTGCTATATTCCCAGAGTTCAGCACAGCGCCTGAGACCAAATACACAGTGAACAAATCCATAGACCAAGAATGAACATGGAACCCAGAATCAGAGAGAAGGCAAAAAATTGTATTTTAAGAAGAAATGAGCATTCTACCAAACCTAGTTTGTTTATTTATTTATTTATTTATTTTAAGATTTTATTTATTTGACAGAGAGACACAGCTAGAGGGGGAACACAAGCAGGGGGAGTGGGAGAGGGAGAAGCAGGCTCCCGGCTGAGCAGGGAGCCCGATGCAGGGCTCGATCCCAGGACCCTGGGATCATGACCTGATCCGAAGGCAGATGCTTAACGACTGAGCCACCCAGGCACCCTCTACCAAATCTAGTTTAAACATCAACCTAAAGCTACCTGATGTTAAAGAATCTGAGTATTTTGGCTTAAATTCCAGTTTAGACTGAACTAAGAGAGGAAATGTGAAATCAGAGAGGACAAATATTATGCCTTTCAAGTAAACTTTTTTTTTAAGTTTGCTTGTTTGTTTATTTAGTTAGTTAGTTAGTTCGGTATAAGTAGGCTCCATGCCCAGTGTGGAGTTCATTGTGGGGCTCGAACTCACAACTGTGAGATCAAGACCTTAGCTGAGATCAAGAGTCAGACACTCAACCAACTAACTGAGCCACCCAGGTGCCCAATGCTTATTTATTTTTCTTAGTAATCTCTACACCCAACGAGGGGCTTGAACTCACAACCCTGAGATCAAGAGTTGCACATTTTTCTGACTGAGCCAGCTGGGTGACCCTCAAAGTTTTGACTACACTTTCCTTAATGAGCTCTGTGAACTCATCCATGTCTATGCTTGTGCATTGTCTATCATTTTGGTATTTTCTTACTCATTAATTCAATTAATATTTATTCACTATCTCCTTTATGCATTGCTATAGGTGCTAGAGATGGATGAATAAAATGTGATCGTATAGGGAATTTACAGTCTAATTAGAAAGATAGATGTGTAAACAAATAAATTATAATATAACATTGTGGTAAGTGCTGAAAGAAGAAATTAATGATTATTGCTCTCTTTAAACATATGGTATTATTAGTCAGGGTCTTTCAGTTGCAAGTGACAGAAACCCAATATCAAATGGCCTAAGCAGAAAATGGAATCTATTGACTCTTGTAACTAGGAATTCCAGGGAGAGAGCTAAGCTGAGCTACTCAAATAATATTGTTGGGTCTCTCCATTTCTTTCTGGGTTTATGTCTTGCTGTTTAGGCCTCATTTTCTTTTTCTGAAGATGGACTCTGAGGTAGATTGTTGTGGTGCACTGCCCAGTTGCCACCTTTAGGATGGAAGCACTGATTTCTCCCTGCTTTTTGGGAGTGTTGGCTGCTGATGGCTCAAAGCTGAGTCTTTCTCTGTGAATTACCCTTAGACAAAGGGAGGCACCTCATTCCAGGTTATGCCTCCTTTCTGGGAATAACTTGCCTCCACACTGATCAATGAGGGGTTCCAAGCCCTGGCCTCTTGCCTTGATTCAAGACATGTCTGAAGGGCCATCTCAGCTTTAGAGCTACCCATGGGGTCAGTTGAAGGGTCTGAAGAACTTGAGAAGGTCTGACACTTGGCAGACCTATGAATAACAGGGTTGAATTTATTTTTAAATTCTGGTTATATAGAAAGAAATGGAGAGAAGTAAAGAGGAGGAAATATGAAGTAAGATCAAAAGATTGTCCTAATTAAAGACCAAGAGCCTTGCCCTGTGACTTCTCTTTAGGATTCTGCAGATCTTCATCAAGTGCTTCCATGTAAGTGGGTCTTTTGTGAAAGCAATGAAGAGACTGGGCTTCCCCCTGGACTTGCTTAGGATGGCAACTGTAGAGCACAGGTATATTTAGGAGTTTAGAGATATAATCCGAAGATAATCTAGGACTTATGTTCTAGAACTTTGCAGAGACATTGGGTAGAGCTATAAACTCTATATGTTAAAAGGTTTAACTGGTGAATATCTGGATATATCTGTCATAGCAACAAATATCTTGTAGAATAAAATATAGCTTTATTTTCTAAATATTCAAGGAACTAATAGCAAAACTAATAAATGCCATCAATCACAGTAAAAGAAAGGTAAAATGTCATAGAAATAGAAAGATCTTCACCAAAATCCAAGATGGATTTTTAAAAAAGATTTTACTTATTTATTTGTCCGAGAGAGAGCAGGAGAGCACAAGCAGGGGGAGTGGCAGGCAAAGGGAGAAACAGGCTCCTCACTGAGCAAGGAGCCCAATGTAGGACTCAATCCCAGGACCGATCCCAGGACGAATCCCCTGAGCCAAAAGCAGGCGCTTGCCTTGAGTCACCCAGATGTTCCTAGAAAAGATGGATTTTTATAAGTCATTATTTGACTTTGTTATAAAAAAATGAGATAGCAAGAAAAATTAAAAGTTCATTTTCCAAGAAAATTTTAAAAAATAAATTAGGTTCATCCATATATCATTACATGTAAAAATAATCAAAATTTTTGTCTCTGATTAAAACATTACCCAAAGTGTTCCCTGAGATTTTATTCATTAAACAACAACAAACTGGGCACCTGGGTGAAGCAGTTTGTTGGGCATCAGACTCTTGGTTTCAGCTCAGGTCCTGATCTCAGGGTTGTGAGACTGAACCCTGTGACAGGCTTTGAGTTTAGCATGGAGTCTGCTTGAGACTCTCCCTCTGCGCCCCACTCTTGCACTCTCGCTCAAATAAATAAAAATAAATCTTAAAAAAAAATAAACAACAACAAACCCCCACAACTATCCTCTGAAGAGGTACCTCTGCAAATGAATACAACTGTGAATTTTAAGTCCTTCTAGAAAATAGACAAATGGATTAATTTCTGGGGAACCATTTCTGCCCCGTTACTGGGGTTTTTTTGATGGTTGTGACTTGCCTGGGAAAAGCACAAATTTGAACTGAAAATAAAACAGCAAATTAAGAGAGCCATCTACTGGCAGCTCATTGAAATCTGTTTAATTCACTAGGTTTTTATGCTGAATGTACTTCGTAAGTAATACTATGATACACTTTCTTGGATAAATTTAATGTGACCAACTTTCATGCTATTCTTTGTATGAAGGAGGATATCTTTAATATAGTAGTTATAACCTGAAGCACAGATACCCATGTTTAGAAGTTATTCTTTAAAATTTAGCCAACTTGGCTATTACACAAAGAATGATGATGATAAGGTATATGATGTTTAGTAAAGTGAGTATAATAAGAGCAGACAATATATGTCTAGCACTGGCCCATGTAATTTCCTTATATTAATTTTTATAATCTTCACAACAGTCTTATAAAGTAGGTGCTATTATTATCCTCATTTTGTAGATGAGAAGACTGAGCACAAAGAAGTTAGATATCTTGCCCCTAAGTCAAACAGCTAATAAGTGTCAGCACTTGGATTAAGACTCAAGTAATTTGGCTGCGCAGTCCATACTCTTTTTTTTTTTTTTAAAGATTTTATTTATTTATTTGAGAGAGAGACACAGCAAGAGAGGGAACACAAGCAAGGGGAGTGGGAGAGAGAAGCAGGCTTCCCGCTGAGCAGGGAGCCCGATGTGAGGCTCGATCCCAGGGCCCTGGGATCATGACCTGAGCCGAAGGCAGACACTTAATGACTGAGCCACCCAGGCGCCCCAACGCAGTCCATACTCTTAACTATAACCAGATACAGAAATATATTGAGTTCATGTTATGTAATCAGCATTGTTATGGCTTATAGAGAGACTCCTGAAATTGAGCTACAGATATAATGCAATTCCTATAAAAATTCTAGCTGACTCTCTTTTTGCAGAAATTGACAAGATGATCCTAAAATTCTTAAAGAAATGCAAGGAACCGGCAGCAGCAAAAACAATTTTGAAAAAGAACAAAATTGGAAGACTCTCATTTCCCAATTTTGAAACTTATCACAGTGTTACAGTAATGAAAGAAAACACGGTACCAGCATAAAGATAGACATATATTTCAAAAGAATAGAGGGGCACCTGGCTGGCTCAGTCGGTGGAGCATGCAGGGTCGAGCCCCATGTTGGGTGCAGAGATTACTTAAAAGTAAGGTCTTTAAGGGGCGCCTGGGTGGCTCACTCGTTAAGTGTCTGCCTTCAGCTCAGGTCATGATCCTGGGGTCCTGGGATCCAGCTCCACATCGGGCTCCCTGCTCCATAGGAAGCCTGCTTCTCCCTCTCCCACTCCCCCTGCTTGTGTTCCCTCTCTCGCTGTCTCTCTCTCTGTCAGATAAATAAATACAATCTTAAAAAAAAAAGTAAGGTCTTTAAAAAAAACAATAGAACTATGACTCCAGAAATACACCTATATATTTACGGGCAATTGATTCTCGACAGGAATGCCAACACAATTTAGTGGTGAAGGAATAGTCTTATCTTTTTAAAAAATTCTTTATTTGGGCGCCTGGGTGGCTCAGTCGGTTAGGCGACTGCCTTCGGCTCAGGTCGTGATCCTGGAGTCCCGGGATCAAGTCCCGCGTCGGGCTCCCTGCTCGGCGGGGGGTCTGCTTCTCCCTCTGACCCTCCTCCCTCTCGTGCTCTCTGTCTCTCTCTCATTGTCTCTCTCGCAAATAAAATCTTAAAAAAAAAATAAAAAAAAATAATTTTTTTTTTATGTTTAATTCAATTTAGTTAACATATACTGTATTATTAGTTTCAGGTGTAGGAATAGTCTTTTCAACAACTGGAAATCCACATGCAAAAGAATGAAGCTTTACCTCCTATCATATACCAAAAGGAACTCAAAATGGATCAAAGACCTAAATGTAAAACAAACAAACAAAAACAGAAAAAAAACCCTAAATGTAGGATCTAAAACTATAATGTTCCATCTTCCTACCTTGCCAAAAAATACTTTTATAACAACAAGTTGAAAATTTTGTTTAAGTTTATGGTTTTATATAACTGAATGTCATCCAAATATCAAAGATGATTGAATTTAATTATTATTATACATGTTTGTACATCCTGTTGATGAGTTGGGAATACTTGAATTAGTAATAAAACAAAGATATACATAATTCATAAATTATTGTATGCTGTATTAGCTTGCTAGGGCTGCCGTAATAAATAAAGTACCACAAATTTAGTGGCTTAAATAACAGAAATCTATTGGCTCACACTTCTGGAGGCAGAAGTCTGTGATTATTTGAGTTGCCAGCTAAACTAGACAATTTTTTCTTGAAACACCATTTTTACATGAAAGAGTAACTGGCAAACTATGTTTATGCAGACTTTGGCATTTGACAGAATTTTTTTCAAAAACGAGTGAAGTATACCTGTTACTTCAATAAAAACTACACAATATTTTTTGTTGATAATAAAATTTGAGATTTTCAGTGAAAAATAGAATGTAGGAGAACTATCTGCCACAGTGAGCTTGTCAGCTTCCAAATACTTACAGACCTTTCTGACTAGAGAAGTGCGCAGGTGAAGCACATTCCCACCTTAGGGGTTTTGCACTGCCTGTTCCTTCTGTCTAAATGCTGTTCCCTTCCATCTGCTTGCCTTCCTCCCTTACCTCCCTTAAATTTTCAATCACATGTCACCTTCTAAATGAGGTCTACCTCCAGTGCCATATTTAAAGTTATAATCCATCCCTCAGGCCTTTCTCCCATCCTCTGTTTTTCTTCCTCCCTCCACCTCCAAAAGACTTATTACCTTCTTTTTTTTTTTTTTTTAGGTTTTATTTATTTATTTGACAGAGAGAGAGAACACAAGCAGGAGGAGTGGGAGAGGGAGAAGCAGGCTCCCTGTGAAGCAGGGAGCCCAATGCGGGGCTCGATCCCAGGATCCTGGGATCATGACCTGCGAGGAAGGCAGATGCTTAACAACTGAGCCACCCAGGCACCCTTGACTTATTACCTTCTACCATTCTACATAATTTACTTATTTTATTTTTTTAAAGTTTATTTATTTTTGTTAGTAATCTCTACACCCAATGTGGGGCTGAAACTCACAACCTCGAGATCAAGAGTGGCATGCTCTTCTGACTGAGCCAGTCAGGTGTCCCTACTTTATTTTTTGTTTGTTCCGTCCTAACCAACTAAAATGTAAGCTCCTTGAGAAGAGGAATCATTGTGTTTGTTAACAGATACAACCCAAGCCCCTAAAATAGTGCCTAACACATTGTAGGCAATCCATTACATATTCAGTATATTAACAAATGTTTGTAATAGTATTTTAATATATTCATAAAAAGTTACAATTATGCATCAAATTCTTAGGGGTCACTATCTCGATTGTAGTATGTTTCCTCAATGTTTGAATTTTTATAAAAAATCTAGGTTATTTTAAGATTTTATTTATTTATTTTAGAGAGAGAAAGTGCACATCCATGTGCACAAGCAGATGGAGGGGAAGAGGTAGAGGCAGAGAATCTCAAGCAGACTCCATGCTGGGCGCGGAGCCCAATGAGGGGCTTGATATCACAACCCCAAGATCATGACCTAAGCCAAAACCAAGAGTCAGATGCTTAACTGACTGAGCCACCCAGGCTCTTCAAAGACCTAAGTTATTTAAAAAATCAGAATATATATGTAGAGGGGCACCTGGGTGACTCAGTCGCTTAAGCATCTGCCTTTGGCTCAGGTCATGATCCCAGGGTCCTGGGATTGAGCCCCACGCCGCATTCCTTGCTCAGTGGGGAGCCTGCTTCTCCCTCTCTCTCTGCAGCTTCCCCTGCTTGTGCTCTCTCTCTCTGTCAAATAAATATATAAAATCTTTTTTAAAAAAAGAATATGTATTTATATAAACATGTACATATATGTATATACACACACATATATAAAAATACATGTATATGTATATGTACACATGCATATCTATGTTTAGCCCAGCCCAAATTACCATCTGTTCTGAGATGGAATTTATTTTGAGGAATTTATTCTTATTCTATGCCACAATAAGACTTCGTTTTTATTAAGTCCTGTTCACTTTCTGCCTTATTTTATAATTCATTGTATATATTCTTGTCTTCCTCAAAAGATTTTAGGCTCTAGGGCAAGACAATGTCATGCTCACATAGGCACCTGGACAACTGAGTTTTTAGTCATGCCTCAAAGACCAAACATTTTCTTTCCTTTTTTTTTTTTAAGATTATTTACTTATTTATTTGACAGACAGAGACAAAGGGAGAGAGGGAACACAAGCAGGGGGAGCAGGAGAGGGAGAAGCAGGCTCCTGGCTGAGCAGGGAGCCCGATGTGGGGCTCGATCCCAGGACCCTGGGATCATGACCTGAGCCGAAGGCAGACGCTTAACCGACTGAGCCACCCAGGTGCCCCCCAAACATTTTCAAAACTAGAGTAGATTTATTTTGAAAATGGCATTTGTCATTCAGTGGTACAAATTTGTGAATTTAATAATAAAACTAAATATTGGGACTTACTAAACATGATCCTTCCCAGCTTTTGTGTTTCCGTAGAGACATCAAAAAGAATAAATACCAAGAGGAGTTTTCTTCTGGCTGCCTTTTTACTTTAAGATATATCAATCTAAGGTTTTTATTTTTTAATTTTTTTTTAAGATTTTATTTATTCATTTGAGAGAGAGGCAGACAGAGAGAGCACAAGCAGGGGGAGAGGCAGAGGGAAAAGGAGAAGCAGACTCCCTGCTGAGCTGGGAGCCAGACACGGGGCTCAATCACGGACCCCGGGATCATGACCTGAGCCGAAGGCAGACACCCAACCATCTGAGCCACCCAAGGGTCCCCCAATCTAAGGTTTTTATAACTTTATTTATAAACAACAGCTTTTGTTATATCGAGGTTTAATATTAATATCAACTTATTATTCATATTAAATGAGTAACACCTTTATATTTATAAAATATAATACAGGTTGTAAATCATTTGTGAAATACAGAAAGCAGTAAGAAAAAAATTTTTTCAAAATTTCATCATCTAGGGGTGCCTGGGTGGCTCAGACAGTTGTGTCTGCCTTCGGCTGGGGTCATGGTCCTGGGGTCTTGGGATGGAGCCCCATGTAGTAGGGCTTTCTGCTCGGTGGGGAGCCTGCTTCCGCACCCCCACCCCCGTTGTGCTCTCTCGCTTTGTCAAATAAATAAATAAAACCTTTAAAAAAAGTTTCATGGGGGCGCCTGGGTGGCTCAGTTGTTGAGCGTCTGCCTTCGGTTCAGGTCATGATCCCGGGGTCCTGGGATCGAGCCCCGCATTGGGCTCCCTGCTCCGCAGGAAGCCTGCTTCTCCCTCTCCCACTCCCCCTGCTTGTGTTCCCTCTCTCACTGTCTCTCTCTCTGTCAAATAAATAAATAAAATCTTAAAAAAACAACAACAAAAACTTCATCATCTAAAGGCAATTATTGTTGATATTTTAATCTGTATATCTTGATACCTTTTCTTCTAAGTGTAGTTTTTCATTTGAAGGAGTTGTGATTATTTTACAAGCATAATTTTTTATCCAGCTTTTTTCATTTGCAATTAAAACATAAAGCACATTTCCATGTTATTATGAACTATTGATAAACATTACTATTTCAATCTTCGCCCAATTCAAAGTTTGAGATTTGGTTTTTGGTTCAAGTGACAAATTGCCAGTATTAGACTCTTTCCTTTTTCTCCTGGCTCACTGAATTTCTGAGTCTCCTAACACCCAAAATAGTTAATAATTTTCTATCAACAAAGAAAGAGAGAGAGAGAAACTATATTTAGATTCAGAAGAACCTGAAATTGAGTCAGGCTAAGATTTAGTCTAACAGAAGTAATGTTTATGAGCAGTATTTAACTTGCTGTTCTTCCCTGGAGAGCAGTGTAAGGTAGAAGGAAGAGCATAAGTTTTTAAAAAATAATTGGAAAAATGGTTAACTTTCACAAGAATAGAAGGAATTAAAAGAAGGAAAGAGAGAAAGAAAACTGTGAATTTTGAAGTCATACTGACCAGAGTTCAAATCATCTAAAAGTTGAGAAATGTTAGACTAGCCAAGGAGTAGACTATTTACTGCCTACCAGGTTCCAGGTGCCTTAAACACATCAGTTATGCCACTAGCCCCAAGAAAGAGGAATCACTGTCCTATGTCCCCATGCCTTAGAGGGTTGCATATTATACTAAAAACACAAGAGTGTCTTTATCATTCTCTTGCAGGTTCTCAGTACTAATCCAGTACAACCTCTCACCCAAAATATTTGTTCTTATTACTAATAATGTTCAGCCCCCAAAGAAATGATTCTTACATCCTTAGCTCTGCGTAATGCAACTGTGTTCAAAGGTAGTGGTTTTGGGTTTTGTTGGTGGCAATATCAAAGATAAACATTGCTTCAGAGCATGGAGAGGATTTGAGTGGTAAAATGCTTAGGTAAGAAAAAAAAAAGACAATTACCTTGTCAAATCCTTTCTCTCAGAAACCATGAATGCACTAGATTCTTTTTTTTTTTTTTAAAGATTTTATTTATTTATTTGACAGAGAGAGACACAGCGAGAGAGGGAACACAAGCAGGGGGAGTGGGAGAGGGAGAAGCAGGCTCCCCGCAGAGCAGGGAGCCCGATGTGGGGCTCGATCCCAGGACCCTGGGATCATGACCTGAGCTGAAGGCAGTCGCTCAACCGACTGAGCCACCCAGGCGCCCCAATGCACTAGATTATTGAATAGCAAGGAATCCTTTCACCATAAAGCTAGTCGTTCACTTTGTTGCTTCTGTTCCTATTCCATTTTGTGCCTCCTTGCAAGGTACTTACGAATTAGCATGGTATTTGCAACAATTGTATAAGGTGACTGTGGTAGGTATTTTTAAAATGGCTTCCAATGATCCCCACCTCCTAGTATGTATGCCCCTTTGTTTTGTTTTCAGTTTTTTGTTTTTTTTTAAGATTTTATTTTTAAGTAATCTCTACACCCAGTGTGGGGCTTGAACTCACAACCTTGAGATCAAGGGTCTCACGCTCCACCGACTGAGCCAGCCAGGCACCACTGTATGCCTTTTTGTAATCACCTCTCCCTGCGTGTGAGCTAGAGATAGTACATTGTTTCTAATATGTAGAATACAACAAAAGTGACGAGATGTTATTTCTATGATTGGATTTTAAAAGACAATGACATCCATTTTGCTAGCAGACTCTATTGCCTTCTTGGCTCATGTGCTTTAAAGAAACAGGATGATATTGAGGCAAAGAAATGAGAGTGGCTATGACCAATAGCCAGTGAGGAACTACGGCCTTCAGTTCAACAAAGAACTGAATCCTGTCAACAACCACTGATTGAACTTGGAAGCACATTCTTCCCCAGTCATGCTTTCAGATGGGTCCACAGACCTTGGCCATAATCTTGATTACAACCTTGATAGAAACCAGAAAGCAGAGGACCCAGCTAAGTCATGCCCAGATTCCTAATCCCGCCAAATTGTGAAATAATAAATGTTGTTCTTTAAAACCACTTAGAGGGGCGCCTGGGTGGCTCAGTTGGTTGAGCGACTGCCTTCGGCTCAGGTCATGATCCTGGAGTCCCGGGATCAAGTCCCACATCGGGCTCCCTGCTCAGCGGGGAGTCTGCTTCTCCCTCTGACCCTCCTCCCTCTCATGCTCTCTGTCTCTCATTCTCTCTCTCGCAAATAAATAAAAATCTTAAAAAAAATAAAATAAAATAAAACCACTAAGAGATGGGGGCGCTTAGGTGACTCAGTTGGTTCAGAGTCCAACTCTTTTTTTTTTTTTTAAAGATTTTTAATTTATTTGACAGAGAGAGACACAGCGAGAGAGGGAACACAAGCAGGGGGAGTGGGAGAGGGAGCAGCAGGCTTCCCTGCTGAGCAAGGAGCCCAATGTGGGGCTCGATCCCAGGACCCTGGGATTATGACCTGAGCTGAAGGCAGACGCTAAATGGCTGAGCCACCCAGGCGCCCCAAGAGTCCAACTCTTGATCTTAGCTCAGGTCTTGATCTCAGGGTTGTGAGTTCAAGCCCCATGTTGGGCTCCACGTTGGGCCTGGAGCCTACTTAAAAAGCCAAAAACAAAACCACTAAGAAATGGGTAATTTGTTATACAGAACACATAACTAATGCAGTGATTGGTGTAACGTTTTGCAGTTTCTTTTTTCTTATTTTTTTGAGAGAGAGTGTGTGAACGGGGGAAAGGGCAGAGGGAAAGAGAGAATTTTTTTTCAATTTATTAACATATAATGTATTATTGGTTTCAGAGGTACAGGTCTGTGATTCATCAGTCTTGTATAATACCCAGTGATCATTACATCACATGCCCTCCTTAATGTCCATCACCCAGTTACCCCATCCCTCTCCCCACGTCCCCTCCAGCAACCCTCAGTTTTTCCTATGATTAAGAGTCTCTTATGGTTTGTCTCCCTCTCTGGTTTTGTCTTGTTTTATTTTTTTCTCTCTTCTCAGATAATCCTTGTTTTGTTTCTTAAATTCCAAGTATCAGTGAGATCATATGATAATTGTCTTAGGAGAGAGAGAATCTTAAGCAGGCTCCACGTTCAATGCAGAGCCCAGTGTGCGGCTGGATCTCATGACCTTAGCTGAAATCAAGAGTTGGATGTTTAACCAACTGAGCCACCCAGGCGCCCAGATTTTGCAGTTTTGTTTTTTTTTAAAGATTTTATTTATTTATTTATTTGACAGAGAGACACAGCAAGAGAAGGAATACAAGCAGGGGTAGTGGGAGAGGGAGAAGCAGGCTTCCCGTGGAGCAGGGAGCCCGACCGGGGCTCGATGCCAGGACCGTGGGATCACGACCCGAGCTGAAGGCAGACGCCCAATGACTGAGCCACCCAGGTGCCCCCAGATTTTGCAGTTTTAAACATTATATATTACTCTTAAGTGTGTGTATATATATGTATATATACATATATATAGGCTTAAACATAAAAAACATTTTATTTATCATAAAAATATAATTAGTGATGTTGAGCATTTTTTCATGTACTATTGACTATCTGTATGTATCTATTGGAGAAGTATCTATTCAAGTCCTTTGTTCATCTTTTAATTGGGTTGTTGTCTTTTTGTTTCTGATCTGTTAGTTCTTCATACATTCTGGATACTAAACCTTTATCAGATAAATGGCTTGCAAATATTTTTTCCATTCTGTGGATTATCTTTTCACTTCACAGTGTCCTTTGATGCATGAAAGCTTTTAAATTTTGATGAAGTCCAACTTATCTTTTTCTTTTTTGTGCTTTGGTGTCACATCTAAGAAGCCATGGCTAAATCCAGGTTATGAAAATTTACCTGTATGTTTTCTTCTAAGAGTTTTATTATTTTAACCTTTATATTTAGATCTTTGATCCATTTGGAGTTAATTTTTAAATATGGCATGGGAATATCATATGGTTAGGGATCCAAATTTATTCTTTTTTTTTTTAAGATTTATTTATTTATTTTATTTTATTTTTTTAAGATTTTATTTACTTATTTGAGAGAGAGAGTGAGAGAGAGAAAGAGCACAAGAGGGGGGAGCGGGAGAGGGAGAAGCAGACTCCCTGCTGAGCAGGTAGCCCGATGCGGGACTCGATCCCGGGACTCCAGGATCATGACCTGAGCCGAAGGCAGTCGCTTAACCAACTGAGCCACCCAGGCGCCCCCCAAATTTATTCTTTTGCATGTGGAAATCCAGTTGTCCCACCACTATTTGTTGAAGAGACTATTCTTTTGCCACTAAATGGCCTTGGCATGTATTGCTTTTTTCTCCCTCTAATTTTTTTTCATTGTGGCAAAATATACATAACATAAAGTTTACTATTTTAACCATTTTTAAGTGCACTGTTCAGTAGCATTAAGTACATTCACATTGTGGTGCTGCCATCACCGCCATCTATCTCTAGAACTCATTTCATCTTTCAAAACTGAAACGCTATACCCGTTAAATAATAATTCTTCATTCCCCCCTCCCCCAGCCCCTGGCAATCACCATTCTACTTTCTATCTCTGAATGTGACTACTCTGGGTAGCTCATGTAAGTGGAACCACACAGTATTTGTCTTTTTGTGACTGGATTATTTCACTCAGTATAATGTCCTCAGGGTTCATTCATGTTGTATCATGTATCACAATTTCTTACTTTTTATTTTTTTTTATTTTATTTATTTTTTTTAAAGATTTTATTTATTTATTTGAGAGAGAGAGAATGAGAGACAGAGAGCAGGAGAGGGAGGAGGGTCAGAGGGAGAAGCAGACTCCCTGCCGAGCAGGGAGCCCGGTGCGGGACTCGATCCCAGGACTCCAGGATCATGACCCGAGCTGAAGGCAGTCGCTTAACCAACTGAGCCACCCAGGCGCTCCAATTTCTTACTTTTTAAAGGCTGAATAATATTACATTGTGTGTCTACATACATTTTGCTTATTCATTCACTTGTTGATGAACACTTGGGCATCTTCCACCTTTAGCTATTGTGAATAATGCTGCTATGACCAGGGTGTACAGCATGAACTGCTTTTTGTTAGCAAAAACCTTTCCCAGAAGCTCCCTAACAAATTTTCCTTCACATCTCATTGCCTGGAATTGTGCCACATGTTCATGGCCTAAACCAAAAGAAATGGGCCACATTGTTTGGTTAGAGTCTAAACTATAGGCAAATCATAATTTAACCTGTAGGCTTTGGGGAAGGAATATCTCTGCCCAGAAGCTCTGGGCTGTAAGGAGGCTGTGGAATCCATTATAAAACAAGGATGTGAGTGTAAGTCAGTTTGCACCTTCTGCTGCCAAGAGTCCTGAAAGCTACACACAGTTAGGGTGAACCTCAGATTTATATAGAATTTCTGCTTTGAAACCTTGAGGCTGGTGAATATACCTCATATTCCTGTCATCCTTGGTCATCATCTTTCTTTTTGTGCTCTCACCTGTGCTTCCCTTCCCCCTGACCCAATCCTCTTACTACTTTTCTTCCTTAGAAATCTTTCCATTCCTTCTCTCATGCTCTAATTTGCTACAACATGATTCTCCTCACAGAATTCACTTCCTGGACTTTTTAAAAAAAATATTTTATTTATTTATTTGAGAGAAAGAGAGTAGGAGCAGGGATGGGGGTGGGGAGGGCACAGAGGGGGGGGCAGCAGAGGGAGAGGGAGAAGCAGACTCCCTGCTGAGCAGGTGAGCAAGGAGCCCGTGGACAACTGGGGCTCTATCCCAGGAACCTGGGATCATGACCCCAGCCTAAGGCAGATGCTTAACCGACTGAGCCACCCAGGTGCCCCTCACCTCCTGGTCTTATTGAATGCTGACTTTTCTCTGGATTTGGTCTCTCTGCAACTTTCTTGAATTTATGTGTTTTTATTTTTGTCTTTTTGTTCTCATTTATTCATGCACACCAGGTTCAGAGATGAGTTCAGCTCTCTCCTCATTCTGTAATCCTCTGATTTTATGTAAAAATCCTGTTCCATGAAGGATTTTGAGACATTTGTATATACCATTCTCTACCTTGCCTCATTCCTGGGTTATGAGCTTACATCCCTATCTACCTAGCTCACAATCTTATCCATGTCCAAGGACACCTGGTGGCTCAGTCGGTTGGGCATCAGCTTTCGGCTCAGGTCATGATCCCAGGGTCTTGGGATCAGGTCCTGCATTGGGCTCCCTGCTCAGTGGGGAGCCTACTTCTCCCTCTACCTGCTGCTCACCCTCTCTCTCTTTCTCTCTGACAAATAAATAAATAAAATCTTCAAACAAAAAAAATCTTATCCATGCCCATTTTTTCAACCATCATCTAAAGTGGATAACTCCCAAAGGTATATAGTGAGCTCAAATCTTTCTCTTAAACTTCATATCTAACTGCCTCCTGGATATAGCCATCTGGCAATTCTTTAAGCATTTCTTTTTTTTTTTTTTAAAATAAAAAAAAAAAAGGTTTTATTTTCAAGTAATTTCTACACCCAATTTGGGGCTCAAACTCACAACTCTGAGATCAAGGGCCGCAAGCTCTTCTGATTGAGCCAGCCAGGTGCCCCAACCATTCCTAACTCAACATATGGAAAATTGGAAAAGCAGAAACCTGGGGGGTCTTTCTTGATTCCTTCTCCCCCTCATACCTCCTTTTGATTCTATTATCCTAATATCTCTGACCAATTCTTTTGTTTTTTTTAAATCACTATTTACTTCAGATTTCCCATTTTTTAATATGAATTATGAAAACAATATCTTAACTGTTCTTTTCAGCCCAAGACATTCTCCATAACACTGCAGCCTAAAATGCAATCTAATTATGTCATTCCCTAAATGGTTCCTTATATAATCAGGTTAAAGTCCAAGATTTTTAACATAGTACACAAGACCCCTTTAGGAAATAGCCCCAGGCTGTCTTTCCAGTTCTGTGTCCTACCACTCCGTCACTCTCATGTTCCAGCTGTAATGAATTTATTCTACATTGGCTGAGCCTCCCTCTTCGGCAGTTGGTGAATTATTTTTGCCATTTAAGTTATCTCAGGACTTTCTCCTCCAAGGTCCCTCAATTTGAGAGTAACTGACACTCCTTGTTCTCTTAATACCTTGTCCATACCTCTATCATAATGTTTATCACACTGTATTGTGGGACCGTAATTTTCCTATCTGAATTCTCTTCATATTTCCAGGATTTAGCACAGTGCTGGGTGTTTGGTAGATATAAGCTGTGGTTAGATCGTGTGCGGCATTTCAAGACTAAGGTTTACTTTGCAGCACTTGCTGAATGTGGCTATGTAATGAAAAGGAGGATGGAATAATATTGCATTTAGGAGGGAAGCTGAATCCACTGAACTCACTTTCAAAATTATGAGGATTCTGTAGCTAGGTTGAGGTACAGAGGGCAGTGGAGAAATAGAAAAAGATTGAAGACGTAGGAGAGGTGATGGAAATAAGGTCACTTGGAAAGGAGGAAAGGTTTTAAGTTTTCCTCAAAATATTTTTTTTATCTTTTGAAGGCGTACAAGTTATTGGTCTCATCAAGGGCTGGGCTCAATTTATCTCAAGATAATATTCTTGACCAGGGATTCATGTTACACATTTACTTATTAAACAGACCTTTCATCTCTCCTTGGGTTCAGAAGGGAAATGGATAAAGAAGTATTCTTGGTAGAAGTTAAGGATTAAAAGTTTACTAAAAAATCTTGAGTTGTGGGCGCCTGAGTGGCTCAGTTGGTTAAGCGACTGCCTTCGGCTCAGGTCATGATCCTGGAGTCCCGGGATCGAGTCCCGCATCGGGCTCCCTGCTTGTCAGGGAGTCTGCTTCTCCCTCTGACCCTCCCGACCCTCCCCCTTCTCATGCTCTCTCTCTGTCTCTCTCTCTCAAATAAATAAATAAAATCTTAAGAAAAAAAAATCTTGAGTTGTATCACAATCAATGCTACTAGGATGGCTGGTATGGTTTCAAAGTATATGCCTGGGATATTATGACATTTTAGAAAGGTCTTGACACTTAAAATAGATGTTGTTTTATATATATATATATTTATATATATATATATTTTATATATATATTTATATACATACACATATACATACATATATATATTATATATATATATATACATACACACACACAGCAATAAATGTTCTTTCATGTTTTTGAGTGCATTCTGATTAATGAAATATTCTGGTTTTAATACCTGTTTTATTATATAATCTAAATTACTAATTAAGAAAATGAAGCTTGGATGTTAAAAATAGCTTATATTAAAACTACATAGTATGGTGGCGCCTGGGTGGCTCAGTTGTTACGCGTCTGCCTTCGGCTCAGGTCATGATCCCAGCGTCCTGGGATCGAGCACCGCATCGGGCCCCCTGCTCCGTGGGGAGTCTGCTTCTCCCTCTCCCACTCCCCCTGCTTGTGTTCCCTCTCTCTGTCAAATAAATTAATTAATTAAATATTAAAAAAACAAACTACATAGTATGAGTAAGAAGGGAGTGTCAGGGCTTCAGACATCACTCTGAACTCCCACAAACACTTATGGAGAGCAAATTACTCTGAACAAAGTACTGTGTTAGAGCTGAGAGGGACACAAATATTTAAGATGTGGCTTCTGCCTCTTAGAAGGTATATTAGCTAGTATAGAGTTCCAATTAACCAAATGCATAAGTGATTATTAGTAGATTATGTTACATATATTTTACTTTCCGTTTTCTATTCTGATAAGGCTCTCTTATCATTTCCCTTTTAAATCTTTCCCAACTATCAAAATTCTCTGTGCTTCAGAAATGGACTGTAGTGGTTAAACAAAGTGCTTTGTCCTTAGCAGCACTAATTGTGTATTTGTTGCACTGAAATGAGTATCTTGTCCAGCTTTAACTCTCCTATGCTTGGCAATTGGCTGAATTGGAAAGTCAAAGACACGTTTAAAAGTGAGGACAGAATATTGCTGAGTATTGCAGCTGCCAAGAATCTCCTTTTAAAACCTAAAGTCTGTTACATAAATTATGTACTCTTTAAACCCTCTTCCATGTTCATTTACACAATTGATCATTGAAATTACTTTAGAATATGCATATCAATTATTTAGCATATTTTAAAAGCTTCCTTAATAACATCTTTAATAAGTGGATGCAATTATGTATTTATTTACTGCAAACAGTTATGAATAACAGATAACCTAATTATAGTTTATCATTACCTCTAATCATTCCAATGGAAAGGTTTCTCTTACTGCATTCATATTGTTGGTGCATTGAGTATGGAAAGCAGCAGATTGTTTTCTGTGATCATAGATTTTAAATATTTACTCGCTAGTGCTGCATAATTCAGCACACTGTAGTTGGAAAGCCCTTTGTATGGTAGTGGATGCCTTGTCGGTGTTACAGAATACAGTTTCCCTCTGTGACTTCTGTGTGAGGTTGTAAAAATGGAAAGTATTCTACTTCGTTTTTCTAACCAATTAAAATCTGTTTAGCTGTAAATCCATAGAAAATCAATGTTTATGGTATATATCAATTTTATTTTGTGTAATTACCATACAGTTTAAGAATTCAAGCATTGTTCTCATGGGCTACTAGTGCACAATATCAAAAATAAAATATATTCATTCAGGGGTGCCTGGGTGGCTCAGTCATTAGGCGTCTGCCTTCGGCTCAGGTCATGATCCCAGGGTCCTGGGATCGAGCCCCGCATCGGGCTCCCTGTTCCGCGGGAAGCCTACTTCTCCCTCTCCCACTCCCCCTACTTGTGTTCCCTCTCTCGCTGTCTCTCTTTCTGTCAAATAAATAAATAAAATTAAAAAAAATATATTCATTCTTGGTAATCTAAATCTTTATGAAAGTAACAAAAAGGCATCCAGACAGCTTGTTTGATACATGCTATCTGTCCTAAGAAATCAAAACAAAGTTCTGTATTTTAAAATATGGAACCACAGGCTATTTAATGAGGCAAGAAAACAGTTATTTTGTTTTGTTCACTCTAATAAATGTTACATTTATGATCTTGCTATATCCTTTGTGTGATTGGTTACTTGGTTGCCTTACCACATAATAGAAAATAAATAGCTCTAGTTATAATGAAAATAATCCAAACCATTAACCCGTTAAAAAAGTGAAAAAATTTTAAAATTTAATTTTGAACTTTCAACTCGGCATTCTGAAAGATTTCCTTTGCCATGTGGGTGCACAGTCCGGCAGTACAGATTGTTAATTTTTCACTCCCAGCTCTTACTATAATTTCTTAGGCTATTCAGGAGCGTGTGTGGCAGTCCTTGTTCCAACACAATCTTTCAGTACTGCAAAACGACCTAGGATTACACTTCGCAATAATTTAGTATCATACTCCTTATGAGTGTGGATAAAAATTCCCATTTCATAAAAAGCGTTTATACTGTCTTGAGTTTCAATCCTTGAAAATAATCGGAATGTGGAAAATGCACACATTCCTTAATATTTTATAAGTATTTACCTACCGTCTCAACTATAGCTTGGCTTAGAGAACCTTCACAACAGGATAGCACAGAATAGCGGCATTTTTATCAAAATGGGTCTACATTTTTCCAAGGAATTTAGTGACTCCTCTGAAATCACATCTCGGGTCTGCGGCTGTCAGGAGGAGAGCAAAGAATGAGGGGGCGCAGTGCATACTGGGTCTTGTAGTTCTGGTGCCAAAGGAGAGGGCGTGGCGTGGCGTGGCACGCTGGGAGTTGAAGTCCAATTGTCCCGCGGGAACTCCAAGCAGGCGTAATGTGGATTGTCTATCATAGACACCAATTACAGATAGATACTTTCCCTTGGCTCTGCGCTTGCCGTATTGGTGACCTAGGGGCTGGGGTGGCGAACAGTGGGGAAAAAGGATGAAGTGGAGCATGGCTCTGTGGGCCGTTGATGTTGCTACGACTAATCAAAAGGATTTAGTGCCCCGGAAGTGGCTGACCTACTGGGATCGAAGGGGGAGGCCTTTCCTCTTACTACGGTGGCCGGGGAGCTCGAGTGTCTGTGGCTGCGGCGCTGAGGTCGGAGCGTCTGCGTGTGTACTGGCTGCTTTTGGGGCGGCTGCTGCTAGAGCTGGAACATTTCCCGGGTTGGTGGCTCCTGCACATTTTTTACACTTCTCCAGTTCTGTTTCGGTGAGGGGCGATTTGAGCCTAGCGGAGTCAGGAGAAGGTTGGGACTTAGTGTTTCTGGTCCCCAAATGACCGGGTTTTGGGGGGACCCTGCCCTCTGTGGAGATCCTGTGGCCAACTGTTTAGGCTCTCTTTGAGGATTTTGGCGCCTCCCTCATCTACTTTCTAGTGTAATTTGTCTTCTGACCTCTGGCCCTTCCTGGGCTTCAAACTTAACAAACCGTAAGCCTTCCTGTAGGCAGCTGTTCCCCTCTCCTTGTAGCTTTTCTTGGTATTCCAGATACGACCTCTTGTCCCCTAAGCTATCGCATCCGTTTAACTTTTTCCCATTTAAAAAAAAAAACAAACAAACGAGAGAGAGAAATGAAAATCAGAACCAAAAATTAGATTCTGAAGGTCTCAATCTTCTCATTCCTAATACCTTTCCTCCTTTTTGGCCTTTGTTACTTCAAGCCTGTGTTACTTAACACACTCGCTTGAATATCTTAATGCCTTTCCATCCAGACATTAACGTTCACTCCCTTTATCTGGTTCTCACGTATCCTCAACGCTACCACCTCCATCCCATCTAAGGGCTTTATAGGTTGGAAGTTCCAATACATTCTTAGGATGACTGGTGAATCTGAGAGACGTCAGTGGTCAACTCGGCATATCTCTGCTTATAGAGTTTCTATTTATTTAAGATTTCTTTGGCTTCCATTTTCGTTTTGTGTTGATTATTTTCCCACAAGGGGTTTGCTGCTACTCTACAGTTAGAGGAGAATACCTTGTCCGACGGCTCTTTGTATCTGAATTACTTAGGTGGGATATTTACCCCCTCTATTCTTAGTCGGGACATATATCCCCTGTGGAATTTGCAATGATTTTGTGTCAGTTAATAGCAGATAGACACAAGGGAATGCTCTTTCCTTCTTGCTTGCTTGTGATCTCTTAATTAGATAATGAGTCATTGAAAGTACCCAGAGGGATTGGAAAAGCTTTAAAAGGTAAAGTCTATGTATGTTCCAGTTTACAAATTAATAAAGCTTCTTTCCTGAAGGAAGAGTTTCTAATTGGTACAATAATCTGATGCTATATTGATTTATCAGTTCATTCTCTGTAAAATTTTGGGAACGGTTTAAAGTTAAAAATTAGCCAATATAAGGAATTGATAATGGAGTAAAAAAGGTTTAAAAACCATTTAACTAATGCTCCTTTTCTCTAAAATGGAATGCAAATATGTTGAAAAATTTATTTGTTGTAATTATTTGTGGTATATATTTTTTTAAGATTTTATTTATTTAGGGGCGCCTGGGTGGCTCAGTCGTTAAGCACCTGCCTTCTGCTTGGGTCATGATCCCAGGACTCTGGGATGATGACCTGAGCTGAAAGCAGACACTTAACTGACTGAGCCACCCAGGCGCCCCATGGTGTATTTTTATATATTTTGATACAGCTGGTAAAACAGCATTGTATACTCTTCACTAATACTTTGTAGACAGAAATTTTTGTACTTCCTGGCTTTATGGGGACTGTGTAACTCAAATAAGTTTGCAGTTTTTCTTTTCTTCTGATTATTGCACTATGGAAATCCTAATAGTAAAACTTTTGTTCTTCTTTGAGCAGTCAAATATAATCTATACATGTCAGTAAAATATAAATACTTGTACCCTGTCAAATTGGATTATTCCTAATTAGTCAGAAATGCTTTCAGCCATGCTTATGATTTGGAGCTAAATATATATTTCAGATTTAATTCACTCATAGAATTCTTGATTGGATAAACAATTAAGAGGCTAGATATTATGCAAACTTTTGATATTTTTCCTGAGATTTTATTCATTTTGTAAGCATTTATTGAATATGTCTTGCTATTTAACTATTGTCAGAAAAATCATCAAGGGCGCCTGGGTGGCTCAGTCGTTAAGCATCTGCCTTCTGCTCAGGTCATGATCTCAGGGTCCTGGGATCGAGTCCCGCATTGGGCTCCCTGCTCAGCGGGGTCTGCTTCTCCCTATCCCTCTGCTGCTCCCCCTGCTTGTGCTCTCTCTCAAATAAATAAAATCTTTAAAAGAAAAAAAAATCATCAAAACATTTATTGAGAGCATCCTCTTGTCCTCAGCTCTGTACTAGATGCTGTTAAAGCATTATTGGATTTAATCAATATAACAACTCAGTGAGCTGGTGAACATTATTTACATTTAGCAGATGAAGAAACTGAAGCTCAAACAGTTCAAGTCATTTAGTTAGTCCAGTTCGTTTTGACTCTTCCCACTATACCACAGCTGCAAAGATGTGTTCTCTATCCTGGAATATATAAGGAACATTAATTCAATAAGTATTTTTTGAAGCAGCTGTTATTTGGTACATGATATATGTTATCTGTTGCTGGAGATATAACAGTGAACAAAAGAGACAAAAGTCCCTGCTCTTGAGGAACTTACATTATAGCAGAATGTATGGGATGTAAACCTTGCCTTCAAGAAGCAGCAAGTACAACCAATATGCTGTATTAGATTTTATGTGTTTTAGAATGTTAAAGTTGAGGGGCGCCTAAGTGGCTCAGATGGTTAAGCGTCTGCCTTCAGCTCAGGTCATGATCCCAGGGTCCTGGGATCGAGTCCCGCATCGGGCTCCCTGCTCAGTGGGGAGCCTGCTTCTCCCTCTGCCTCTGCCTCTCTCTCTCTCTCTGATTCTCATGAATAAATAAATAAAACATTTAAAAAAATGTTAAAGTTGAAAAGAGAGATTAACTAGGAATGATTTAACGAAGAAGATGAGATTTAATCTAGAACTAAAGTAGTGACTGTAGATCTGGTAGGTAGAAACGGGGAGGAAAGTGATTCTAGCTTGAGGCATAAAAAGAAGAAAATGCTGAATTGTAGGGGAGAGATAAAAGAGGGACGGACAAATAACTGGACTGCTTTGTATCTTTAGTTCCTTGCACACACAAGTGCACAGTTTTGGTTGAATTTGAAACAAATGTTTAAATGAATGAAGCTATGACAAGAGTTCAGATATATAGCAAGGAGGAATTAGATAGATCTAGTGTTATTTTAGTGGGACTGGGAGAAAGGAATAGATTTGATAGCTGTTGGTGAAAGAACCAGTAGGTTCTGTTAATATTCAGTGTTGGGAGTAGCGTGGTGGCCAAAGGAGAAAGGGAGGCTAGATTACCAAGTTTGAACTGAGTGGACCAGGTGTGTTATTGATTTACTTATTTCATCAAATCATGAGATTAAAAAAAAAAATTCCAAGATGCACCTTTGTTTTATGAACCAGTATGAAAGAAAAAAATATTGCCAATGTAACAAAGATCATCAACTATAAGATGTATCCATTTTCAGAGTTAGAATGTAAATGTATGATCTAGAAATGATGAAATAAAGTACTCCTTATGGTTGGTGGACCTTATAACTAATTTTTTTCTGTTTATAAATAAACTTGCACTCTTTGACATGCATTCAATCATTTAGCATTTATTAACTGGGCAGTCTCCTAGGTCACAATGATGAAATGGTGAGTAAATACAATTTCTACCCGCATAGAACATATTGTATAACTGGGGAGGCAGACATAAATCAAATGTTCAAAGAAATTTAAAGTTTGCAGTTATTTAAGTGCTATAAGAAAGGACTTGATGTTATACAGAGGAAAAACTGCTTACAAGAGGGACAGCAGTGTGGATAGGGAGAGGCCAGATGAAAAGATGAAAATATCCTGGGCAAGATGGTGGTGAAGATGGAAGTGGGTGGATTTAGAGATATTTAAGAGGTGGAACTAGGTGATAGACTGGATGTGAGGAATGAGGGAGAGGAAGGTGGTGCCTAGCTTTTTGGCTTATGTAACTGGATGGATAGTGGTACAGTTCATTGAGATAACACTATAAGATGACCAGGTTTGGGGGGACATGGTTTGTTTGTTAATATTTTTTTATGGTGGCATCAGTTTTCAAGGTTAATTTCTTGTTTTTTTCTTTTATGTCATTGTTTGAATTAAGTATACTTGAGGAATGGTGTACCTGAAATAAATTTTTTCAGTTTTTTTTTTTTTTTTCTTGAGTGAGCAGGGATAAAGTTCTAGATGAAAGCATTTGGAAATATGTTGGTATTTGTTCTGAATTTATATGTAACATATTCAACCATATATATGAATAGGTATATGATCTTTATTTTCACATGGGATTATGGGCAATAAATTGGGCATCTGGTTAAATTCTAACTTCATTCAATTAGTGTATATGTAAATTTAAATGTATATTAGGGAAGAAAGACATGCTCTTGATTTTTCCTTGAAATGTCTCCTTTGTGTAACTTTTGATAGATGTTGAATCAATACAGGCAGTTTATTTTTTAAATTTTATGTTTCATAGTAAAGCAGTAGAATGTGTAGAGCAGAGAGCATGGCCTCTGGAGTCAGACTGCCTAGATTCAAGGTGTGTTTTGCTATTTACCAGCAATATGACCTTGTAGAAGTTATTTAGTCTTTCCAAGCCTTTTTCCCCCTTAATCTATAAAATGAGGATAATAATAGTATCTGCATTATAGAGTGGCTGTAAGGATTAAATGAGATGATATATGTGCATAGGTTAACAAAATTCCTGGTACAGAGTTTGTGTTTATTATTGTTACAGATATGTGGTCTGAAATTATCTGTGTGTCTGTAACAACATTTTCATTATAGAGATCCTTATAACTAAAAGATCTCAATTGGAGAAAAAATTTGCTTGGTTAGTCATATTTGGATTTGGAGTAAATATTATGTAAGATAGTTTTGCTGATACATAATTGTCCTAGATGAGTTAACACATGTCCTCTTTTAATTATTTTCATTAGAGATTATGTTTAGTCTACAGCTATAATAGGAAACTAATGGTGGCTTGGTTTGTAATTACTTATTATTTGTTAGGATTATTACTTTTATTTTTAGCCAAACCTTTCTAAACCTCATACTTGCTTTTAGTGCTTATGGAAAGGATAAAAAAGTAGTTAGACTTAATAAAGTCTGATCAGTCAATTTAATTTCCACCCTACTTTTTTCTCCCAACATTTTTCTTTTGAAAGTTTCAAACCTAGGGCACCTCGGTGGCTCAGTCAGTTAAACGTCTGCCTTCAGCTTAGGTCACGATCCTGGTGTCCTGGGATCTGAGTCCCTGCTCAGTGGGGAGCCTGCTTCTCCTTCTGCCCCTCCCCCCCCCACTAGTGCACACTCTCTTGCTCGCTCTCTCTTGAAAAAAAAAAAGATCTTAAAAAAAAAAGAAAGTTTCAAACCTATAAAAAAACTGAAAGAATAGTACAGCGAGTACCTGTATATCTTCTGTTTAGATTCAGTAGTTGTTAACATTATACCTCATTTTGCTTTCTCTCTCTCTAAATACACACACATCGCATGCTTTGTTTTTCTTGCTGAACCATTGGAAACTAAGGTGGAGTCATCCTGACACTTCACGCCTAAGTTCTTCATCATATATCTCCTATGAACCAGGACATTCACCTACATAGCTGTAATGCTGTGTGCACACCCAAGTAATTTAACCCTGATTGATAATACTATCTAATGTATAGGCCATATTAAAAATTTGAATTTACCCAGATGTTTATCAGTAATGTCCCTTAAAGCTTTAAAAAAATACTTAAAAAATACTTCCAATTGGGGCACCTGGGTGGCTCAGTTGGTTAAGCATCCAACTCTTGATTTCTGCTCAGGTCATCATCTCAGGGTCCTGGGCTTAAGCCCCGCATTGGGCTCTGTGCTCAGTGCAGCGTCTGCTTGTCCCTCTCCCTCTCCTCCCCCCCCCACTTGCACTCTCACTCTCAAATAAATAAATAAATAAATCTTTTAAAAAAATCCTTCCAATCAGAGATTATGAATTTTCTTAGTTGTTATGCCTGTTTTCTTTTATCTAGAGCAATTCCCACCTTTTCTTTTTCCTCCTTCCTTGTTTTTGTTTTTGTTTTTTGGTCTTTCAAGACCGACAGTTTTGTTGAAGAGTCCAGGCCATTTTGTTTTGTAGAATGCCTCACAAAATGAATTTGTCTGATTGTTTTCCCACAATTTCAGGTTAAATATTTTTTTAAAGACTGTTACATAGGAGATATTGTAAACTTTCCATTTCACCACTTCAGGAAGAATATAATGGCAGTTTGTCCCATTATTGGTAATGTTAAGATCAGTTATTTACGTTAGCCAGATTTCTACATCCTAATGTTATCTTTTCCCTTTTGAACTTAATAATTAATCTATGGGGGAAATACTTTGAGATTGTTGGATATTCTGTTTTCCAACAATTTTTTTTTCTATCCTTGGTTTTAGTAGCCATGGATCTTCCTTACCTGAATCAATCATTGCATTGGTGGTTGCCAGATAGTGGTTTTCCAGTTCTCTCAATCCTACATGTTTGTTGACTATCTTCTCTAAAGAAGAGCTATTCTTCCTCTCTTCTATTATTTTAGTATCACTATGTACCCAAGAATTCTTTAAAAAAAATTTATCGGTTATAAATCTGTACCATTCTTCTTCTTCCCTTTTCTTCCTCTTCTAAGATTTATTTATTTATTTATTTTTTAAAGATTTTATTTATTTATTGAACAGAGACATAGCGAGAGAGGGAACACAAGCAGGGGGACTGGTAGAGGGAGAAGCAGGCTTCCCGTGGAGCAGGGAGCCTAATGCAGGACTCAATTCCAGGACCCTGGGATCATGACCCGAGCTGAAGGCAGATGCTTAACTGACTCAGCCACCCAGGTGCCCCTTCTTTTTTTTGAAGTAGGCTCCATGCCCAGTATGAGGCTTGAACTCATGACCCTGAGATTAAGTCTTATGCTCCACCGACTAAGCCAGCCACATGCCCCACCATTATTCTTTTTGATGATTAAATTATCTCAAATTGATTAGTCAACTTCAAGCCAGTTGCTGTGGCCTTTGCATACGTTCACCTTGGTATTTGGGCACATTATTATTTTTTTGTACAATAAGATGTTCTAGGCTCACCTTGTATATTCCCTGCCTAGACCTGGATTAGTCATTCTACCATGGAGTCCTGATTCAATTTAGTTGCAAATGGTACTCAGAAACCAAGATTGGGCATTGAAGATACTCATTGCTACTGGAGTATCATTGCTTAAAAATTTTTTTTTTTTTTAAAGATTTTATTTATTTGAGAGAGAGAGAATGAGAGACAGAGAGCATGAGAGAGAGGAGGGTCAGAGGGAGAAGCAGACTCCTTGCTGAGCAGGGACCCCGATGTGGGACTCGATCCCGGGACTCTAGGATCATGACTTGAGCCGAAGGCAGTCGCTTAACCAACTGAACCACCCAGGCGCCCCTGGAGTATCATTGCTTTTAGGTCCTTTAAATGGATACACACATGCACACACACACACACACACACTTATAGGATACCTTCAATTCAAATTCAGAACCACAAAATTCATCTTCACCTTCTGGCAGTTCATATTTGTATCTCCTTTTTCCTACAGGGAAAATTTTGATTCAAAACCATATCAGTATATTTACTCATCTAATCTCCTGTAAAACACTTAAGATAGTTTTGGTATTACTATACTGATATTCTTTCCAACAACAGATTTACCAATTAAAGATTTCTTTGCCATTTTATGTCCTTAGACTATATCCTGCTAAAGACCTATAGTCAAATTATGTGTTCAAAGTTATTTGTATTATATTTTCTGTGTGATTATGTTATCAGCTTAAAATATAAAGTTCCTACTAAACTACATTTTAATAGACTCTTTCTGTAAAATAAGTTATCTGGTAAAATGACTAAAGTAGCCATAATAACTTAAAACTTTATCATAATATGTGTATTGTTATAGGGAACTCTAGAACAGTTATATCAGGTAGAAAATATGCATTTTTTTTATCTTTGTAAAGTTTTAAACCCTTAGCTTTATTTTCAAATTGATATACGGTTGTTTAAAATTAGAAATGGGAAAAGGACATTCAACAGTTCCATTTGTAAGCCAAAACAGTTGTGTGTGTGAACATTTTAAACAATGCTCTTTTGACTGATGATACAATTCAAGCATTAATCTTTAACAATAGACATAATTGTTGAGGGTACTTTAACTCCTTCCTAAGAAATATGGCTAGTGTTATCCTTATTTACACCCAAAATAGTAAGATTTATATTATTTGTGTGTCCTTGGTCTTTGTATTTGAAGAATCCCAGTTGTGACTGTATGTGATATTTTTCTTGTGTGAATATTCTCATTGGAAAGGGGAAAAATATTTCTCAATAATTGTAACATTTTATATTTCATTTCTACTGTGGGACATAACCATATTACATCTTAAGTTCTGGTTAGTTATAAACATCTTGCATTTTAGAATGTAAATTTTATTTACTTATTTTATTTATTTATTTGTCAGAGAGAGAAAGAGCACAAGCAGGGCGAGCGGCAGGGAGAGGGAGAAGCAGGCTCCCCAGTGAGCAAGGAGCCCGATGTGGGACTCGATCCCAGGACCCTGGGATCATGACCTGAGCTGAAAGCAGACACTTAACCGACTGAGCTACCCAGGCGTCCCTAGAATGTAAATTTTATGGGGACAGGAACTGGGTTTCATGGCTCATTGTATCTCCCATAGTACCTTACAAAAGTAACCACTCAAGTACTCGATGAATGAATAAATGTGATACTTTGTGTTTAAATGAGGTATAATTACTAGTCTCAATAATATGGATGCACCTTTTTGTAGCAGAAGTAACTAGTGGAATGGGACTTGGAAAAGATCTTGTCCATATTTACTTGTTAAACAAACCTCAAAATCAGTGTGTCCCAAACTGAATTGATGTTGCTAGTTCTACAATTCAGCTTGCTATTTATATCTCATTTTTTTTTTTTGAAGATTTTATTTATTTATTTGACAGAGAGAGACATAGCGAGAGAGGGAACACAAGCAGGGGGAGTGGGAGAGGGAGAAGCAGGCCTCCCGCAGAGCAGGGAGCCCGATGCGGGGCTCGATCCCAGGACCCCAGGATCATGACCTGAGCCGAAGGCAGATGCTTAATGACTGAGCCACCCAGGCGCCCCTATATGTCATTTCTTATCCCCTGATCAGTATCCTGTTTGAGGTCCTCATTACCACTCATATAGCAGTCTTCTGACTAATTGAAGGAATTGAGTGTATTTAATGTGGAGAAGAGATGATGCAGTCTTTATTTTTTTTACGTTTTTTTTAAAAAGATTTTATTCATTCATTTGAGAGGGAGAGCACACACACATGCGTGCGCGCGCTTGCGCATGAGTAGGGGGAGGGGCAAAAAGAGAGGGAGAAGCAGACTCCCCAGTGAGCAAGGAGACCAATCTCAGGACCCTGGGATCATGACCCCAGCTGAAGGCAGATGCTTAACTCACTGAGCCACCCAGGCGCCCCTGGAGGTCTTTAGATATCTGATGGGTGATCAAATGGAAGACATATTAGTTTCAGAAGGCCCAACCAGGACCAGTTGGTGGAAATTATAAGGTCACAGGACTTTTGGTTCCAAATGTCTTTCAAGCAAGTGAAATTGTTTAAAATTAGCTGGAATAATATAGTTATGTGGATACTCTAGAACAGTTATGTTAGTAAAGAAAAATAGTTTAAATAAAATAGTATCAGGCTTTTAAACTTACAGCTGAATTTTTAGCTCAGTACAGAACTCATTAAGCACTGAACTCTGTTTTGGAGGCGTTCACTCAGAGGCTGGGTGAATGCACTTGGCTAGGATGTTGTAAAGGAGATCTTGCTATTGTATGGGTGGTTGAACCCAATTAATGATTCGTGAGTGAGTTTGAACCGGATAGCAGATTAGATTCCTGGGATGGGAGTGATGTTTTTTTCAATCTTTTAAGTTTACACATTTTCTTTCGCTGCTTTCTTTCACTGTTCACAGGTTAGGGGAGATTAGGGATAGATTGGAATGTGTATGGGAAATATATGGGAAAATGGTTAAGACCTGTTATTAATATTACTACTTACTGGTTAACTAAGTACTTTGTTTTTTTTTTTTTTTAAAGATTTTATTTATTTATTTGACAGAGAGAGACACAGCGAGAGAGGGAACACAAGCAGGGAGAGTGGGAGAGGGAGAAGCAGGCTCCCCGCAGAGCTGGGAGCCCGATGCGGGACTCGATCCCAGGACCCCGGGATCATGACCTGAGCTGAAGGCAGTCGCTTAACCAACTGAGCCACCCAGGCGCCCTAACTAAGTACTTTGTAAATTCCCTTTCAGTCCTGAGATTCTGACATCCCTCAGTTCTTGTAGAGGTTAGGTTAATTTTGTTAATGATTAAATAATTTGACCCTGTATGTTGCTTCTTATGCAGACTGCTTATTTCACCACTTGCAAAGTTGCATTTTAAAGTATGGAGGCTCCAACCATTCATAGTTACCTTGGACCTGTCAGAGGTTACCTGACATAATTAAAATTTAGTTATCAAACTAGAGTAAATATTATATGCTTCCTAGAGATAAGATCAAGGAGATCAAGGAATGCTTAAAACAGCCCAGATTTCGTTAATACTTCTTACTATAATTTTAAGTAAGTGATTGAAGTCATTTAAACTGCTTATATCCCATTTAGATTGTTATGATGACCAACTTTATAGTCTGTGAATGTGTACTATTCCGTGCTGCACAAACGGAGTTTTTTTTTTTTAATATTTTATTTATTTATTTTGACAGAGAGAGCACAAGCAGGAGGAGTGGGAGAGGGAGAAGCAGGCTCCCTGCTGAGCAGGGAGCCTGATGCGGGGCTCGACCCAGGACCCTGGGATCATGACCTGAGCCGAAGGCAGACGCTTAACTGACTGAGCCACCCTGGCGCCCCTCAAATGGAGGTTTTTGATTGTAGGACCTTGGTACAAGTCACGTGTGAGGGTAAATGAACGCTCAGTACTTAGTTTCTTCTTTTTAATTTTTAGATTTAAGAGAATAATGCATAAGTAGTACATTTTATTTGAGTTGTCATTGTAAAGTAGCTGTGCATTGATTTAGTGTTTTTAACTGGAGGGTGTATTCCTGAGGAGTTGTAAGAATGTTTATAAGCTGTATCCTTGAGGTAAAACTATCTTATTAGTCCCTTATTAATCTTTTTGCTATCAGCTCTTTTATCCCTCTTTTGTTATTATTATTTTTTTAAGATTTTATTTATTTATTTGAGAGAGAGAGAATGAGTGGGGGGTGGAGAGGGAGAAGCAGGCTCCCCAATGAGCAGGGAGCCTGATGTGAGGCTCAATCCCAGGACCTTGGGATCATGACCTAAGCCAAAGGCAGCCGCTTAACCAACTGAGCCACCCAGGTGCCCCTTATCCCTCTTTTAAAAGCCAGTTTCTGGGGCGCCTGGGTGGCTCAGTCGTTAAGCATCTGCCTTCGGCTCAGGTCATGATCCCAGGGTCCTGGGATCGAGCCCCGCATTGGGCTCTCTGCTTAGCGGGAAAGCCTGCTTCTCCCCCTCCCACTCCCCCTGCCTGTGTTCCCTCTCTCGCTGTCTCTCTCTCTGTCAAATAAATAAAATCTTAAAAAAAAAAAAAAAAGGCCAGTTTCTGATTATGTGAGTCCTGCCCTTATTATATTGCTGTTCCTTTGCTCAATCTTTTTATCTTTACTTCTTACTGCCATCTACTTTGCCAAACCCCTAGCTCTGAAAGAAGACAATCCAAATAAATACTACCAGTGTTCTCTCTTTCTTCATATTTGTGACTTTTTAAAAAAAGATTTTATTTATTTATTTGACAGAGAGATAGAGAGAGCACAAGTAGGCAGAGCGGCAGGCAGAGGGAGAGGGAGAAGCAGGCTCTCCGCTGAGCAGGGAGCCCGATGTGGGGCTCGATCCCAGGACCCCGGGATGACGACCTGAGCCAAAGGCAGACACTTAACTGACTGAGCCACCCAGGCCCCCCCCGTATTTGTGACTTTTTAAAAGAAATAAACATGCTGGGTTTACAAACAACATTTTTAGACTACGCGTTCAGTGTATGAAGATAGGAGATTGGCAAATATAGGAAAAGAGGGAAAAAGAAATGGATACGGTAATTGATGTTTCTGCAAAGAACTGAGATGAAGAGAAATAAGAGAGCACAGATGACACGCCAACATACTGAGAGACATTCAAGGTCAGACAAGGGATTAATATTTGTTACTAAAAATGCAAGCAGGTAGAAAAGGTTACAGTAGGTGAAAACTTAGAATGGACCTCACAGTTCATTTTATTTGATGGTATAGCTAAAAGCACATAAAAAATTCTAAATCAATATCTATATTTCATCTTGCTGCAGAATACCATTTGGGGAAGATGCCCAAGCATACGCAAATCCTGTAAGTCTGCAGTGTTTTTGTCGGTTGTACTAGTGACTGAGATATATTCTGTAGAGTCAGTCCCTAAAGTTCTGTCAGGAGCTTTTTCTTGGCTTTAAATTCTCAGTGGATAAAATATTCTTCTATCTATTGCCCTATGGGAGAGGCTGATTACCTTCATCTGCCCTTCAAGGACATTGATTTGAGTACCCTTTACATTTATCAGTTTATAATTTATCGACTGTCTTAATGCATGGTTATGGTTAGAAAAGTGACTCTCTAAAAATGACATCTGGGTCTCAATCGATGATTTTCATATCAAGTGTTGCAGCTCTGCGTTCCAAAAGAACTCTGCTTAATGTTCACTCTACTTTTCACATCATTAACAGTAAAGTTTAGGAATAAACCTCATCTGGTAGCTTTATGTTTACTAAGATAAAATAAAATAGAGATTTCTCCTCTTTACTGCTATTTTTTAATTAAAATGGATTTGTCAGAAGGTAAGCAGTGAACAGAAATATGGGAATGGTGGATGGTAAGATTTATTGTAGTATGCATTAATAAAGAAAGTCTACTTGAAAAAAGTTACTAATTTCTCTGAAGTTTAGGAAATAACCGTAAATCCCTTCTTAAAAAAAAAAAAGAAAAAACCATAAATCCCCCCTCCCCCATTTTTTTAAACCATAAATCCCTTCTTAAAAGTGTTTGGAGGGATGCCTGGGTGGCTCAGTTGGTTGAGTGTCTGCCTTCAGCTCAGGTCATGATCCCAGGGTCCTGGGATGGAGCCCCGCATTGGGCTCCTTGCTCAGCAGGAGCCTGCTTCTCCCTCTGCCTGCCTCTCTCTCTGTGTGTCAAATGAATAAATACAATCTTAAAAAAAGGTGTGTGGAAATTGTGAAGAATGTTATTTTGATGGTTTTCCAGACTAAGGCTCTGACATTACATAAACTAAACAAGAATTTTGGCCTGTCAGTTTGATCACTACAGCAGTGAAACCAGGTATTTTTAAATTTTATTATTATTTTTAAAGATTTTATTTATTTATCTGACAGAGAGAGACACAGCGAGAGAGGGAACACAAGCAGGGGTAGTGGGAGAGGGAGAAGCAGGCTTCCTGCTGAGCAGGGAGCCCGACGTGGGGCTCTATCCCAGGACCCTGGGATCATGACCTGAGCCAAAGGCAGCCGCTTAACCGACCGAGCCACCCAGGTGCCCCGAAACCAGGTATTTTAGATAACAAGAGATTGAAATATACTAGGTAATGGGTAAATCATCACTTTATACCTGATAGAATGAATTTTAATTCATTTCTAATTTTTTAAAAATCAGGAAAGCTTTTGGAAAGGGAATTTGTGGGTGAGGATAGTTTAGAATTTTTAATGGTACTACTGCCCTTAAAGTTCATTGTGGTTTCATTTGTGTTTTTTGCTCATTTGTAGTTAAACTAAAAGTACTGTTTTCTTGCCTTTCTTTGGCTTATCTCACCAAGTATAAAAAAGACATTTTAATAGACTGAATGGACTCAATTATTAATTTATTCCTTTTCCTCTTTCTAAATCTTAACTACTATTTTAAGGAGGAAAAAAATTATGAATTAACTAGGGATATCCTCCAAGTCATTTTATTCAGCTAGAGCTGCCCTAGGGGATTGCATTGAGGAAGTTACATTTTCTACATGACTAAATAGCTGAATCTGATGTCTTTAAGAACCGGAAGAATAAAATTGTTTATCTTAAAAAGGAAAAAGCACTGTCTCAGCATTTTATCTTTCTTAGAAGCTGCTTAGGATTTTGTAATAGAATGTCTTCTCTGTAGGTTTCTTAGTCAAGCAGTTTCAGGTGCATTTGTAATTTCCTGTATTCAGTTTTTAATTCAGCAATTTATTTTTGAATATTATTTTAATGTAAACATTCAATGTAAACAATTTAAATAAAGAAAAGTACAAAAAATAAAGAAAAGATGATATTTCATCTCTTAGTTCCTCTTTTAGCATGGACTTCTGGACATTGTTTTTGCATATTTGTGTGTATGTGTGCAACTCTATATACATGTAGAGTATATATGCATATAGATGTGTAAATTATATTCATGCTATTCTCTCTTCCTTTTCCTCACCCTCTATAAAGTTAGGTAAACTTTTTTATTTTTTATTTTATTTATTTATAAAAGGATTTTATTTATTCATTTGAGAGAGTTACAGAGAGAGAGAGAGCATGAGCAGGGGGAGAGGCAGAGGGAGAGGGAGAAGCAGACTCCCCGATGGGCCGGGCGCCCGAGGTGGGGCTCCATCCCAGGACCCAGAGATCATGACCTGAACTGAAGGCAGATGCTTAACCATCTGAGCCACCCAGGCACCCCTAAACTTTACTTTTTTAGAGCAATTTTAGGTCCATAGCAAGATTGAGCAGACAGAGTTCTATATACCTCCTAACAAAATGTAGAACTTTCCCCACTATAAACATCTCGCACCAGAGTGGTACATTTGTTACCGTTGAACCTACACTGACACATTGTTATCACTCCAGGTCCATGGTTTACATTAGGGTTCACTTTTGGTGTAAATAAATGTATAATGACCTGTATCTACAACTGTAGTACTATAGAGAATAGTTTTATTGCCTAAAAATCCTCTGTGTTCTTTCTACTCATTCTTTACCCCTCTTGCCCCCATCCCTCACAAACACTGATCATTTTACTATTGCTGTAGTTTTGCCTTTCCAGAATATCATACTGTTGGAATCATACAGTTTGATATACAGTGGTCTTTTAAGTTTGGCTTCTTTTACTTTGTAATATACATTTAGTTTTCCTTAATATCTTTTTATGGCTTGATAGCTCATTTCTTTTAAGTGCCTGAGTAATAGTCTACTGTCTGGATGTATTACAGTTTATTTATTCATTCACCTACTGAAGGACATCTTAGTTGCTTCCAAGTTTTGGTAATTAGGAATAAAACCGCTATAAACATCTGTGCAGGTTTTTGTGTGGATTGTTTTTATTTCATTTGGGTAAATACCAAGGACCACAATTGCTGAATCATATGCTAAGAGTATGTTTAGTTTTGTAAGAAGCTGCCGAACTGTCTTCCAAGTAGCTATAAGATCTTGCATTCCTATCAGCAATGAATGACAGTACTTACTGCTTGACATCCTTACCAGCATTTGGTATTATCAGTGTTTTGGATTTTGCGCATTTTAATAGGTGTGTAGTGGTATCTCATTGTTTTAATTTGATTTCCCTGATAACATATGTGGAGCATATGTTCGTATGCTTATTTGCCCATCTCTATATCTTTGGTGAAGTGAATCTGTTAAGGTCTTTGGCCCATTTCAAAATTAGGTTGTTCATTTTCTTTTCTTTTTTTTTAAGATTTTATTTATTTTTTTGAGAGAGAGACACACACAGCGAGAGAGGGAACACAAACAGGAGGAGTGGGAGAGGGGGAAGCAGGCTTCCTGCTGAGCAGGGAGCCTGATGCGGGGCTTGATCCCAGGACTCTGGGATCACGACCTGAGCCGAAGGCAGACGCTTAACGACTGAGCCACCCAGGCGCCCCTGTTCATTTTCTTATTGTTGAGTTTTAAATGTTCTTTGTATATTTTGGATAGCAGTCCTTTAGCAGATGTGTCTTTTGCAAATACTTTCTCCCAGTCTGTGGCTTGTCCTTTCATTCTCTTGACCTTGTCTTTCACAGAGAAGTTTTTAATTTTAATGAAGTCCAGCTTACCAGTTATTTCTTTCAGGTATTGTGCCTTTGGTGCTGTATCTAAAAAGTCATTGCCATGCTATAGGTCATTTAGGTTTTCTTCCATGTTATCTTCTAGGACATTTATAGTTTTGTGTTCTACATTTAGGTCTACGATCCATTTTGAATTAATTTTTGTGAAGGGTGTATGATCTATTCTACCTCCTTTTTTTTTGTTTGTTTTTTTGCATGTGTATGTCCAGTTTTCCAGCACCATTTATTGAAAAGACTGTCTTTGCTCTGTTGTATTGCCTTTGCTTCTTTGTCAAAGATCAGTTGACTATATTTATGTGCGTCTATTTCTGGGCTCTCTATTCTGTTCCATCAATCTATTTGTCTACTCCTTTGCCAGTACCAATAATGGCTTTGTCTGATTTTAGTATTAGGGTAATGCTGACCTCATGGAATGAGTTAGGAAGTATTATATTTGCTTTTATCTTTCGGGAGAGACTGTAGAGAATTGGTATAAATTCTTTCTTAAATGTTTGGTAGAATTCAAGAGTGAAATCATCTGAGCCTGATGCTTTCTTTTTTGGAAGTTTATTAATTATTGATTCAATTTCTTTAATAGATATAGGCCGAATTAAATTGTCTATTTCTTGTGTGAGTTTTGGCAAACTATGTCTTTAAAGGAATTGCTTCATTTCATCTAAATTATCAAATTTGCAAGCATAGAATTGTTCATAATACTCCTTTATCCTCCTTTTAATGTCCATGGGATCTGTGGTGATGTCCCCTGTTTCATTTCTGATGTTAGTCATTTGTATCCTCTCTTTTTCTTAGTTAGCCTGGCTAGAGGCTTATAGATTTCACTGATCTTTTCAAAGAATCAGCTTTGGTTTTGTTGATTTTCTCTACTGATTTCTTTCTTTCTGCCTTAATTTTTATTATTTCTTTTTTTTCTGCTTACTTTAGATTTAATTTGTTCTTTTTTTTTTTTAAAGATTTTATTTATTTGAGAGAGAGAATGAGAGAGAGAGAGAGCATGAGAGGGGGAGGGTCAGAGGGAGAAGCAGACTCCTTGCTGAGCAGGGACCCCGATGCGGGACTCGATCCTGGGACTCCAGGATCATGACCTGAGCCGAAGGCAGTCGCTTAACCAACTGAGCCACCCAGGAGCCCCTAATTTGTTCTTCTTTTTCTAGTTTCCTAAGGTGGAAGCTTAAATTATTGATTTTAGACCTTTCCTCTTTTCTAATATATGTAACTTTTAAGGGAATTTTCTGCATCTCACAAATTTTAAATTGTATTCTTATTTTCATTCAGGTGAAAACATTTCTTAATTTCTCTTGAGGTTTCTTATTTGGCTCTGTGTTATTTGAAGTATTTTGTTTAATGTCCCCAGTATTTGGAAAATATCCAGCTAACTTTCTGTTACTGATTTCTTGTTTAATTCCATTTCAGTGAGAACAAATATTATATGATTTCTGTTCTTTTAAATTTGTTAAGAGGTGTTTTATGGCCCAGAATCTTGTCCATCTTGGTGAATATTTCATGTGAACTTGAGAATAATGTGTAATCTGTTTTTGTTGAGTGAAGTAGTCTGTCAATTATGTCCAGTTGATAGGTGGTGCTATTTAATTCAACACTGTCTTTACTGATTTTCTGCCTGCTGGCCTTGTATTTCTTTCTGTTAGAGGGGTATGAAAGCCTCCAACCTTAATAGAGGAATCATCTGTTTCTTCTCACAGTTTTAGCAAGTTTTGCCTCAAATATTTTGATGCTCCCTGGATATCTTTTTATGGTAATAAATATAGATCTATGTCATAATATGTATATACCATAATTTTGTCATCAGCAGATATTTGTGTCTATTAGCACACCAGTGTGCCAGGTATAAGGATACAGTAGTGAATGAGACATATTCTCTTACTCATGGACTTTTTTATTTGAGAAATTATTATGTAAAATGCTTGTTTCTTCAGGATCATTAATTTCATCTCTTATGATGATGAAAAAAGTATGAAATTCATTTAATGTGCATTACTTAGATTTAATAAGTTTGAAAATATTTTCCTATGTTTATTGGTCTTTTTCTTTTAGAGTGCCTGGATTTTTTTTTCTATTTGGATGTTTTTTCCCTTATTGATTTATAGGAGCTCTTCGTATATTAGAGACATTCAGTTCAGTTTTGGGGGAGTCAAAAGTTACACATGGGTTTTCACTAAACAGGGGGTCAGTGCCCCAAACCCTGCATTGTGCATTATTCAGGGGTCAACTGTATATGAATTATTAAACTAGCAACAGCTTAACTAGTTTGACCTTATAATAATAATTTTATTATTCTGATCTACCCTAGGTACAATGGCAATAAAAGTATTCTTAGAGCATAGTCAAGGATATGTTACAAAAACATTTTAAATGTTTCATGTTTGGGGGTATAGTTATTCTGAGTAAATAGTCAATAAGCAGGAATTTTGAGGAAAAATAGTAATAATAAAAGAGTAACCTAACAATTTATCCTACTCTAAGTTCCTTGAGGTTAGAAAATTTTCTCATTAATTTCTGAATCTGTCACAGCATCTTACCTTGGCTATTTATTTATTTATTTAGGAGCCATTTTCTAAGGTACAGACTTTCCCCATACAAAATATCTTACTTTGTCTTTATGTTCTTCCCACCAACTTTAAGGGATCATTTTTACATTCTTGCTAAGGACTGTCTAGGGTATTCCTGGTAATCAATGTTGCAAACTGTTTGAACCAAAGTATTCCCCATTACCTACTTTCTTCCTGACTTAGAAAGAAAATACAAGGGGGCACCTGGGTGGCTCAGTTGGTTAGGCGTCTGCCTTCGGCTCAGGTCATGATCCCAGAGTCCTGGGATTGAGCCCTGTGTCGGGCTCCCTGCTCTGTGGGGAGTCTGTTTCTCCCTCTCCCTTTGCCTCTCCTCCTCGTTCTTGCTCTCTCTCTCTCAAATAAATAAATAAAATTAAAAAAAAAAAGAAAATACACGTGTGTATATTCTCTTATTTTAAATATTTTAAATTTAAAAGACTCGTGGTTGGTGACTTTTTGGGGTTTTTTTTTTTTTTAAGATTTATTTATTTGAGAGAGAGAGAAAGCAAGAGGATGGGCAAAGGGAGAGGGAGAGAGAGCATCTCAAGCAGACTCCCATCTGAGTGCAGAGCCTGATGTGGGACTCAATCCCATGACCTTGAGATCATGACCTGAGCCAAAACCAGGAGTCAGATGCTCAACCAACTGAGCCACCCAGGCACCCTGGTTGGTGGCTTTTTTTTTTTTTTTTAAAGATTTTATTTATTTATTTGAGAGAGAGAGTGAGAGCGAGAAAGAGCACAAGAGGGGGGAGTGGGAGAGGGAGAAGCAGACTCCCTGCTGAGCAGGGAGCCCGATGCGGGACTCGATCCCGGGACTCCAGGATCATGACCTGAGCCGAAGGCAGTCGCTTAACCAGCTGAGCCACCCAGGTGCCCAGTTGGTGGCTTTTTAACAATAAAAATTTTATGTATTTATTTATTTAAGATTTTATTTATTTATTTGAGAGAGAGAATGAGAGACAGAGAGCATGAGAGGGAGGAGGGTCAGAGGGAGAAGCAGACTCCCTGTTGAGCAGGGAGCCCAATGCAGGACTCAATCCTGGGACTCCAGGATCATGACCTGAGCCGAGGCAGTCGCTTAACCAACTGAGCCACCCAGCTGCCCCAACAATAAAAATTTTAAATTCTAAAAATTACATCTGTTCTTTGTATAAGATTTGGAAAAGGTGGGCAATAGTGGTATAAAAATAACCACACACAATTTTGTATCCAGAGAAACTTGTCAATTTTTGATTTCCTTCTAACTCTTCCCCTGCCACTTCTCCAGCTAGTATCATATGATGCATAAAATTTTAGATTTTGCAGTGTTTCCCCATTATCACAGACTTCCTGGAGACTTTATTTATTTGTAATTAATTATGTTTTAAAAAGATTTTATTTATTTGAGAGAGAGAAAGAGTGAGCACAAGCAGGGGGAAGGGGCAGAGGGAGAGAAAGAAGCAGACTCCCCTCTGAGCAGGGAGCCCGATGCAGGGCTCGATCCCAGGACTTGGAGATCATGAGCTGAGCCAAAGGCAGATGCTTAACTGACTGAGCCACCCAGGTGCCCCTGGAGACATTTTTAAAAAAACATTTATTTCTTGGGATGCCTGGGTGGCTCAGTCGGTTAAGCAACTGCCTTTGGCTCAGGTCATGATCCCAGGGTCCTGGAATTGAGTCCCGCATTGGGCTGCTTGCTCAGCAGGGAGGCTGCTTCTCCCTCTGTCTGCCATTCCCCCTACTTGTGCTCTGTCTCTGTCTGACAAATAAATAAATCAAATCTTTAAAATAACCCATTTATTTATTAGAGAGAGCAAGAGAGAGCGAGTGCACACAGCAGGGGGAGGAGCAGAAGAAGAGGGAGAGAGAGAATCTCAAGCAGACTCTTGCTGAGTGTGGAGCCTGATGTGGGGCTCGATCTCATGACTCCAAGATCATGACCTGAGCTGAAATCAAGAGTCAGACACAACCAACTGAGCCACCCAGGCACCCCTTTGGAGACATTTTTAATGGATATGTAATCAATCATGTGGATGTACATTTTATAAACCTTTCTCCGTACTTCTCCAAATTTTGTTAAATTATGCAATTTTCTGGAGGAAAATTTCTAGTTGTCAGTGACAAAATTTCCAATTGATAGACTTTTACAGCTTGTAAAAGTGCTACTAGTGATATACCTTATTTATCTATTCACTGATTCATTTAATAAACATAATTTGAGAACTAATCACATGCCAGGCAGAACTCAAGGACACTCAAAAAGTTGACCATCTAGTTTAAGAGGTGAGAAGTAATTACAGTACAGTATGATGAATGCCATGATAGAGGAGGACATAGGATCCTATGGGAGTTAAGAGCGGGACATCTCTTTTAGTTTGAGGTATGGAGGTGGGTAGAAATCTTACAAGTCTGACCAGAGGAGGTGAAACAAGCTGGGTCTTAGAGACTCATGATAATAAGGTAGTCAAAAAGTGAGGGTGAGCAGGAAGACCTTTTAGGTTGAGGGAATGGCACATGCAAAGACATGGAAGCATGTCCAGTTTAGGAAGCTTTAATATTAATATTAAAAATGGCTTCGGTGAATGGTGCAGTAAGGGAGTGGCAAGAGAGGAAGCTAAGTAAAAGGGCAGATGTAATTTCTTTTTTTTTTTTAATGTTTTATTTATTTATTCATGAGAGTCAGAGAGAGAGAGAGAGAGAGAGGCAGAGGCAGAAGCAGAGGGAGAAGCAGGCTCCCCGCCTAGCAGGGAGCCCGATGCGGGACTTGATCCCAGGACCCTGGGATCATGACCTGAGCCGAAGGCAGACGCTTAACCATCTGAGCCACCCAGGCGCCCCAGATGTAATTTCTTGAAGGGCCTTGAATATTCTCAAGGCTGAAGGTGTAAACATAAGGCAAAGTCCTTGAAGAACATGTTTGTAGCTCTAATTCTCATTTATACATCAGCAGTTCTCAAATTAATAGCTCCCGCTCAGACCTCACCTTTAAGCTCCAGATCTATATATCCAACTGCCTAGTTGGCCTCTCTAGAATATATCTAGATTCTAAGCTCCATGAGAGGAAGTATTTCACTGCTTTTGTCCTAAGCTGTATCTGCATTGCCTTGAACAGTGCCTGGCAATAACTTATTGAATAATTAAATAAATGGATGATTCTTTAATATATCTCTCAGAGACATCTCAAACTATATATAAATTAAATTCATGATCTTCCTTCTCTAACCTGAATCTCTTCTGATGCTCCCTATTTCAATGGTTGGCACCTTTTATTTAGTTTCACAAGCCAGGAACATGGGTGTATCTTTGGCATATCTATCTTTCTTGCCTTCTATATTCATTTAATCACCAAGACATTGAATTTTTGACACATTTCCTTATAATGTCTATTTATCTCCCTCTCTGTTGCTCCATTCCAAGGTATTATCATCTCTCTTCTAGTCCTGTAAAGTACTGGTAAACTCTATAATCATGTACTCTTCTTCTTTTTTTTTTTTAAAGATTTTATTTATTTATTTGAGAGAGAATGAGATAGCGAGAGAGAGAGCATGAGAGGGGGGAGGGTCAGAGGGAGAAGCAGACTCCCTGCTGAGCAAGGAGCCCGATGCGGGACTCGATCCTGGGACTCCAGGATCATGACCTGAGCCGAAGGCAGTCGCTTAACCAACTGAGCCACCCAGGCGCCCAATCATGTACTCTTCTCCTTTGCAATCTATTCTTTGTGCTGCTCTGGGAGTCAGACCCACAGAATCAGATTCTAATATTCCTGTTTGAAACCAATTGTTCTTAGGATAAACAATAAGATTCTTAGCATGGTGTACAAGGCCGTGTGTGCTCTGGCCCATGTCAAACCTATAGCCACATCTCAAGCCCCCTTTTTGGATTTTTTTGTGCTCTAGTCATACTGACTTTTAAAATTTTTCCAATGGACCATGCTTTCTCCTGCCTCAACTGTACTGTGTCATTAGTAGCTTTTAGTACATATTATAAAATGGAATGTCTATTGTTAGAGAAATAAATATATCAGTACTTTTGAGTAGATATTTATAACCCTAAAAGAGCAGTGTTCTGTGCAGCATTCTTTTTTTTCTGTGCAGCATTCTTTTCTTGATAAGTAAACTATCTGAATTATTGCAAATAAGCACAAGCATTTTAAGGTATAATTTGTTCCTTTTTCAGATTATATTGCACATCTCAATTTTCCCTCAAGTCAGTTATAAAACAAATATCTGTAAGCTACATTTATTTTTATTTTAAAGTAAGAAAACATCTTCTGTTGTAGATTTAAGCCATTTTATTTTTTTAATAAGATTTATTTATTTGAGAGAGAGAGACTGCATGTGTAAGTGGGCGGGGGAGTGGGAAAGGGAGGGGTAGTGGGAGAGAGAAAGAGAGAGAATCTCCAGCAGACTCCACTGAGTGCAAAGTCCCATGTGGGGCTCGCTCTCAGGACCCGGAGATCATGGCCTGAGCTGAAATCAAGAGTCCCACGCCTAACTGACTGAGCTACCCACGTGCCCCTAAGCCATTCTATTTTTTTTTTTTTTTTTAAAGATAACACAGGCAGGGGAAGTGGGAGAGGGAGAAGCAGGCTTCCTGCAGAGCAGGGAGCCCGATGTGGGGCTCGATCCCAGGACCCTGGGATCATGACCTGAGCCGAAGGCAGTCGCTTTAACAGACTGAGCCACCCAGGCATCCCAACAATTAGGTTTTGTATGAAAGTAGTGACTTAATCAGTTTAAGTGGAATCCTCCATTCTAAAGATAGTTGTCATTTCTTTTTCTTTTTCTTTTTTTTAAAATATTTTATTTATTTATTTTTATGAGAGAGAGAGTGCACAAGCAGGGGGTGGGGTAGAAGGAGAGGGAGAAGCAGACTCGATCCCAGGACCCGGGGACTACAACCTGAGCTGAAGACAGACGCTCAACCAACCAAGCCACCTAGGCGCCCGATAGTTGTCATGTCTTACAAGATTTAAAACCACCTTCTCTCATTACAAATAAAACAAATCTTGAATAGTCTCACAAGCACCGAAGTGGAGTTGTTTCACTAAGTTAATTTATTGTTTTTTTTTTTAAAGATTTTATTTATTTGAGAGAGAGAGAATGAGAGAGAGAGAGAGCATGAGATGGGGGAGGGTTAGAGGGAGAAGCAGACTCCCTGATGAGCAGGGAGCCCGATGCAGGACTCGATCCTGGGACTCCAGGATCATGACCTGAGCAGAAGGCAGTCACTCAACCAGTTGAGCCACTCAGGCGCCCTAATTTATTGTTCTTAATTGTGAGTACTTGGAGGAGATTATTGTTTGGTTTTGTGTGATAATTTTTATTGTATATTTGGTATTTAATGTTTTTTGTAATTAAAGTATTTATAGAATATATTATATTCTGTTATGTAAAATGAGAAATTGGTTTGCTCATTTGCAGTTCAAATTGTATTTAATCATAAGTAAAACTTTAGCAGTATTGTACCATATAATATATACTCATTACTTATTTTTCTTTAATTTTTTTTCTTTTAGTACTAAAGATTTAACTTTACAGAAGAATGCAATCAAGTTATGGCTTTTTCTTTAGAATTTAAATATGGAGGCCACAGGAACAGATGAAGTTGACAAGCTAAAAACTAAATTTGTATCTGCTTGGAACAACATGAAATATAGTAAGTATCATTTAAAAATTGTATACATCTAAAGAAATATTTGAAGACAAATATCATCTGCCTTATTAAGTCACTCACAATTGCTTAAGTTTCTCTTTGAATGAAATATTTCTGTAAGGAATGTGGATAAGCCTATATCCTTAAGAAAGAACCACATATCATCATAAACATTGTCTAGAAATTCAGGCATACTATGTGGTCCTTTTTTTTTGAACATTCAGAAGCAGAATTTATTTAAGTGAGGATAATACCTCAGTTTTTCAGACTCAGTTTCAGGCAACCAGGAAGCAAGCAAAATAGACCTTTGAACACACAAAGCAGACAGTATAATGTTTCCATACTGATACCTATGAATTTCTCTTAGGAGTACCCTTAGACCTTTATTTTTAACTTACTTATTCTTGGTTTGCAAACAAATCCAATAAGGATCATATGGTGGTTTTGAAACCCACCTTGGACTAGAAACAAATTAGAGATGAAGAAACTTTCAAAGATGGAGAAATACTTAGCAGAACCAGTTGCAACAGGAAGAAGTTCATATCCATAAAATAGGAATGATAACATTTAGCAAAACCCCTTCATAATGCAAATTTGGGTAAAACACAATTGACAGTTGGCTCCTGGTTCACTGGAAGGCATGGCCAGGTAGCTATTTAGATAGTTATAACTTGATAATAATGAAATATTTCATTTTGAAAACTATGGACATTGATTTTTTAAAAAATTGAGATATAATTTACATACTAAAAAATTTACCCTTTTATGATTCAGGGGTTTTTAGTATATTTATAAGATTGTACACCTTCATTACTATCTAATTCCAGAACAATTTTATCACCCGTAAAAGCAAGCCCGGACCCATTAGCAGCTACTCCCCATTCCTCCCCACATCTCTCCAGCCCCTGGCAACCACCAGTCTATTTTCTGTCTCTATGGGTTTGACTGTTGTAGACATTTCATATAAATGGAATTGTACAACTTGTGGCCTTTTGTGTCTGACTCCTTTCATTTAGCATAATGTTTTTGAAATTCATCCATATTATAGCATGTATTTATCACCACTTCATTCCTTTATGTGACTGAATAATATTTTATTGTATGGCCATACCGCATTTTCTTTACTCATTTATTAGTTGATGGACATTTGGGTTGTTTTTGACTTTTTGGCTAATACAAATAGTGCTGCTATGAACATTATGTACCAGTTCTTGTGTGACTATATCTTTTCGGTTCTCTTGGGTATATACCTATTAGTAGAATTGCTGGATCATATGTTAACTCTTTTTTTTTTTTTTTTAAGATTTAATTTATTTATTTGACAGAGAGAGACACAGTGAGAGAGGGAACACAAGCAGGGGGAGCGGGAGAGGGAGAAGCAGGCTTCCCGCGGAGCAGGGAGCCCGATGCGGGGCTCGATCCCAGGACCCTGTGATCATGACCTGAGCCGAAGGCAGACGCTTAACGACTGAGCCACCCAGGCGCCCCATATGTTAACTCTTAAGTTTAACTTTCTGAGGAACTACCAAGCTGTTTCTCAAGGTGGCTGCACCATTTTACATTCCCATCAGCAATGTTTGAAGGTCTGAATTTCTCTATATCCTCACCGACACTTTTTATTGTCCATCCTTTTTTTTTTGTTAAGTTTTTTATTTATTTAAGTAATCTCTAAATCCACTGTGGGGCTTGAACTCACAGCCCAGAGATCAAGAGTCGCATGCTTTTCTGACTGAGCCAGCCAGGCGCCCTATGTTGTCCATGTTTTAAAAAAATTTTTTTTAAAGATTTATTTATTTTAGAGAGAGAGAGCATGAGTGGGAGAGGCAGAGGGTGAGGGAGAGAGAATCTCCAGCAGACTCTGTGCTGAGCACGGAGCCTGACATGGGGCTTGATTTCACATGTCCCCAGCCGAAACCAAGAATAGGATGCTCAACTGACTGAGCCACCCAGGTGCCCTGTCCATCTTTTTTATTCGAGCCATTCCAGTGGGTGTGAAGTATCTCGCTGAGTTTGATTTGCATTTCCTTGATGAATAATGTTAAGCATCTTTCCATATACTTATTGGCTATTTTTATATATTCTTTGGAGAAATGTCTATTTAAATCCTTTATGCCTAGTTAAAAATAGAGCTACCCTATGACCCAGCAATTGTACTACTGGGTATTTACCCCAAAGATACAAATGTAGTGATCCGAAGGGGCACCTGCACTCCAATGTTTATAGCAGCAATGTCTACAATAGCCAAACTATGGAAAGAGCCTAGATGTCCATCAAAAGATGAATGGATAAAGAAGATGTGATACACACACACACACACACAGAGGAATATTATGCAGCCATCAAAAAATGAAATCTTGCCATTTGCAATGATGTGGATGGAACTGGAGGGTATTATGCTACGTGAAATAAGTCAACCAGAGAAAGACGATTACATATGATCTCATTGATATGAGGAATTTGAAAAACAAGACAGAGGATCATAGGGGAAGGGAGGGAAAAATGAAACAAGATGAAACCAGAGAGGGAGACAAACAATGAGAGACTCTTAATCTCAGGAAGCAAACAGGGTTGCTGGAGTGGAAGGGGGTGGGAGGGATGGGGTGGCTGGGTGATGGACACTGGGGAGGGTATGTGCTATGGTGAGCGCTGTGAATTGTGTAAGACTAATGAATCACAGACCTGTACCCTTGAAACAAATACATTATATGTTAATTAAAAAAAAAAAAAGTTACCAGGTTTATTACTGCTGACAGTTACAAAAAAAAAAAGTAAATCCTTTGTGCCTTTTTTAATTGGGTTGCCTTTTATTATTGAGTTGTAAGAGTTCTTTATATATTCTAGATACAAATCCCTTAGCAAATGTATGATTTGCAAATATTTTCTCCCATTTGGGGATTGTCTTTTCACTTTCTTGATAGTGTCCATTGAAGCACAAAACTTTCACATTTTGATGAAATCCAATTTATTTATTTTTTTCTTTGGTTGTTTGTGCTTTTGATATCATATTTAAGAAACTGTTGTCTATATCAAGATCATGAAGGTTTGTACCTATGTTTCTTTTTAAGAATTTTATTATTTTAGCTCTTATATTTAGGTCTTTGATCCATTTTGAGTTAATTTTTGCATGTGATGTGATGCAGAAGTCCAACTTCATTTTTGTATGTGGTATTTAATTGTCCCAGTACAATTTTTTGAAAAGAATATTCTTTCTCCTTTGAATGGTCTTGACACCCTTGTCTAAAATCAGTTGACCATAGATGTAGAGATTTATTTCTGGACTTGCAGTTCAGTTCCATTTATCTACACATCTGTCCATGTGCCAGTACCACACTCTCTTGATTACTTTAGCTTTTTGTAAAATTTAAAATTGGGAAGTGTGATTCCTCCAACTTTGTTCTTCTTTTCCAAGATTGCTTTGGCTTCCAAGATTTTTGATCATCTTATCAATTTCTGTAAGAAATCCAGCTGGGATTTTGATATAGGTTTGATATAGAATCTGTAGATCCACTTGCAGAGTATTGCCATCTTAGCAGAGTATTGCCATATTAAGTCTTCCAATCCATGGACATGGGATGTCTTTCCTTATATTTAGGCTTATAATTTTTTCCAGTGATGTTTTGTGGTTTTGTGGTGTACTTTTTTGTTAAAGTTATTCCTAAGTATTCTTTTTAAAGCTATTTTAAAATGAATTGTTTTCTTAATTTTATTTTTGTTTGTTTGTTGCTGGTATATAGAAATTCAGTTGTTTTTTGTAATTTGATCCTGTGTCTTGTAAGCTTGGTGTTCTATTTTATTAGCTCTAACAGTTTTTTGTGGATTCCTTAGGGTTTTCTGTATGTAAGATCATGTTCATCTGCAAATAGAGGCTTATGCTCTTTTTAAGCTTATGCTCTTTTTAAGCTTATGCTCTTTTTAATCTGGTGAATAGGTTATGTGATGAAGATTTCATTTGTAAGTTGAAAATTGTCATATAGGTACTAGGTAACACATTTTAGTAGTATCCTAGGAATTGTTACTTAACCTATTATTTACATATGTGTTGTTTTCCTTATTTAGATATTTAAGTGTCTATAGTAAAATTATGGTAATCTCTAATCTCTAAAGAACAGATTGTTCAGGGTAACTAAGTGTTCTAGATAGCTTCAAGTTACAAAATAGTTATTTTTTGTTTGATTTTATTGGTGAAAATCATTCTAAAATGTTTTATGTATTTTCCTTGCTTAGGGTTTGTGTAGTAGGGGTGGTGTAGGAAGGACTAACATTGATTGAACACCCATAGTGCATTAGCATTTTGTAGATCATTTATGTATCTTCTTATTTAAATCTCATATCTTTTCTTTCTTTTTTTTTTTAAGATTTTATTTATTTATTTGAGAGAGAGAGAGTGAGAAACAGCATGAGAGGGGAGAGGGTCAGAGGGAGAAGCAGCCTCCCTGCTAAGCCAGGAGCCCGGTGTGGGACTCGATCCCTGGACTCCGGGACCATGACCCGAGCTGAAGGCAGTCGCTTAACCATCTGAGCTGCCCAGGTGCACCAAATCTCATATCTTTCTGAGACAGATATCTTTCTGAGGTGTTTTTTTTTTTTTTTTTTTTAATTAGAAAACTGAGATTCAGCGACATATTCATAGTCACATATCTAGGTAATAACTCTTAAAACTGGTATTCAGGGCGCCTGGGTGGCTCAGTTGGTTAAGCGACTGCCTTTCGCTCAGGTCATGATCCCGGAGTCCCGGGATCGGGTCCTGCATCGGGCTCCCTGCTCTGCGGGGAGCCTGCTTCTCTCTCTGACCCTCCTCCCTCTCATGCTCTCTGTCTCTCATTCTCTCTCTCTCAAATAAATAAATAAAATCTTTAAAAACAAACAAACAAACTGGTATTTAAACCCAGCCTGTCTTGCTCCTCAGTCTGGCTGTTTTCTGGATACAGATTTCTGGAACATAATTTAGGATTACTTTTATCAATGTCAATATCATGAAATGATGAAGGAACTCGAAATGGCTTAGCACTTAAGATTTAAAAGACTGTGGACCTTACTTTCTTATAAAACTATTTCATTTTTGCTTTCTTCTCCCCTCCCCCCTTTTATTTACATGACTTTATGAGGCATGTAAACTTGACTTCCTTTTTAAAATAGTAAGTAAACCATCCTTCTGTATATTTCTGATCCTCCAGAAAATCATTATCATCTGTTATTTCTGTGTTCTTTGGCTTGTTTACATCTTTTAAAGCCTTGTGATTTTCGAGTTGCTGACTTAATGGACTATAGGTTTTTTATAATATTTTGTTTATGGTAGCTAGTCTCCAAAGATGGTCCTTAGTAAGGATCTTTAATCACATCTTGTGTTGTTTCTTTTCTCATTGAATCTGGGCTGGCCTATGCCTTATATTAACCAATAGAATGAGATACAAATGAGGCTGTGTCAATTCTAGGCCTGCTTGCTCTGTTTTGGATCTCTGAACTGTTATGTAACCAGCTTAGGTACTCAGCTGGAGAAATCACAGGGAGAGTCCACACAAAGAAGAAAGGCCCTGAGACTACATTAGAGATAAAGCATCAGCCAACGCAGTGTCTCAGTTGAGCCTCTCCATCTAATTTTTACGACATGAGAGACTCCAAGCAAGACCAGCAGGAGACCTGCTCAATTGAGCCCAGTCAACCCACAAAACTGTGTGATATAAGAAAAAAAGTTGTTTCAAATTATTAAGTTTCGGAGTGGTTTGTTAAACAGGAACAAATAACTGGAACAGTGTTCTGGTTTCTCTCTTAATATTTTTTTGTAATTGAGAGAAAAGTAACATAAAGTGAGATGAACAGATCGTAAGTATATAATTTGCAGAGTATAACTATGAAACTAACAATCTAATCAATATATAGAAAATTTCCTTCACCCCAGAAGGTTTCTTCATTCTTCCTTCTGGTCAGTGCTCACCCCTCATAGACAGTCACTGCCCTGTGTCAATTTATTTAATGGCTTTTTTGCCAAATTTACTTTCTTAATTTATTTAGTTTTATTTAATTAGTTTTTATTTAGAAGTCATGATGACATTTAATTTGTCTCTGTCCCACCTCCCTGCTGCTATAAATTGAGATTTAGAGGTAAAAAGTGGGGGAGATTGAGGGATAAAATAAAAATATATTCTTGAGTATTAAGAATTCTGATGAATATATATTTCTCAATATGTGTAAGAAGCACTTATTCATAATCATACTTGGCTCTTTCCTATGCCCCAGGCTCTGTTATCCTATACCTTTATGGATTTTACATCCTTCATTTTTCAATCTCTGTGTGCCAGAACATCCTGCTTCAGCATCAACAAGCTAGGGCAGAGATAGTGGTATATTTCTTACAACGCTTTTAAAAAGATAAAATGAAAATTGGTCAACTAAAACTAAATAATTTAAAGAAAAAAAGAATACAGACTAGTTGCTTGGCATACTGGTCTAATTCAGCTCTGACATGCCTGTGGAAAAAGAGAAAAATGGCTGGACCTTATCAGAAGTCCTGAGTCTTCTTTATGTACCTAGCATCAAGGAGTATTAAAGGAAGTCAATCTATCATGAGGGTTAGGTCCTGCCAGGATTTGCACAGGAAGTACAAAAGTAAGAGTATGCACCATATGAATGACGGTTGAGCTTTAAAGCACTATAATCTGTGCTCATGTAAAATGTGGATCCTTGCAGTGCCCAGGCTCTAAGAAATCAGATTTGCAACTTCCCTTTTTTTTTGAGGAAGGACTGGTGACTGGTAGGAGGGGGTAGGCAGAGGGTAATAAAGCATAGAGAGAAAGAGAGAAGTTCCCCCTTAAAGATTGTTTCCTTTTATTTGAGGTTGTTTTTATGAAGTTCTTCAAATTTGCCTTAGAAATGATGTTGTACGGGAAGGAGTTATTACTATTTTGGGGATTAGAATCATTCCGGTGCAGTACTAATAATATTTCTAAGACATAATGTTTGTAAAGTGCCTAGCCTAGTTCCTGGTATACAGTAGGTGGCCAGTGAATACTAACTTCCCATTGGAGTTTAGAGAAGAGCATCAGAGTCCAGTGAGAGAAGGAACAAATGGCTTAGAAATGCATACATGAGCCAGAAGAAGAAGTAGGATTTAGATAGGCTGATATTGAGGAGGACATTTTGATAGTATGACCCAGATAGCAAGCCCCACTTTGAGTATAGGTGAAAAGTAGTGGAAAAGATGACTGTAAAGGTAATTTGTATCATATTTTGGCAAGTCTTTAGTATCACTGAGAAGTTCATAATAAATCTGTTAAGTAATGAGTCACTGAGGATGGTTTTTGGGCAGAAGAGTTACCCAATCAAAGCTGAGCCACGAGGAGATTAATTTGGCAGTGACATGTGGCATATGCTAGAGTGAAGAAAGACTGATGGCAGAGTATTGCAGTAATCCAAGCTTCATGAAAGCCTGATTCGTGTGTTTGATTTTCCATTCTTTTTTCCAGCAAATTCAAATACTTGCATCATCTTTATTATGAACACACATTTTTGTTTATTTGTTTTTTATATTTATTTGTATTATAGCACTTTGGGGGGCACTTTCATAAGAATCACTGATTTTAAATTTTCTAACAACTCTTCAATATAAATGGCAACCCTCTTTGGTCCCCTCCCTTTTCGGTAGCTTTGTACTCTGTCATTCAGTAAACTTTACTATCACTCAATAAACTTTGCTTTGCTGCCCAAAAAAGGAAAGAAAAATAAAAGAGTAGACCTAAATCTGTTGACTCCCAATTTCAGATTCTTTCTGTTTATATGCTCTTGCATTTTAGAAGCGGCTTTTAAGGCTACCATTAGCAGTCAGGAATTTCATATACTTGGGAATATTCAGGAATGTAATGGACAAGTGTTTTTCTCAGGAAATCGAGAACTATTAATGGTACCATAAAAAACCAAGAGGAGGGGCATCTGGGTGGCACAGTTGGTTGAGCAATCAACTCTTGGTTTTGGCTCAGGTCATGCTCTCAGGGTCGTGGGAAAAAAAACCAAGAGGATACTACCTTTTATTTTTTATTTTTTTTAAAGATTTTATTTTTATTTATTTGACAGAGAGAGACACAGCGAGAGAGGGAACACAAGCAGGGGGAGTGGGAGAGGGAGAAGCAGGCTTCCCGCCGAGCAGGGAGCCCGATGCGGGGCTCGATTCCAGGACCCTGGGATTGTGACCTCAGCTGAAGGCAGACGCTTAACGACTGAGCCACCCAGGTGCCCCAAGGATACTACCTTTTAGACACATACAGTTTAGTAGGAAGAAAATTGGAAGAATTAGAGTTTGCAACTACAGTTGGGGATTGGGAATTGGGAGGTGGAAAACTGAGATGAGGATCTCTGAAAGCTTTATTCACTACTTTCAGAGATCCTCAGGTGGCTGACATGATGGGGTTATAACATTTCCCTAGGAAACTTCAATCCACATTTATCAAAAGCACTAGTGTATTGTGTTACCTTGTCCCTAAATTACTTCATTGGAATACTCAATTACTTTAAATATTTAATTATCTAAGATGGAAGGAAATATAAGAAATTGGTAACATTTGTTGCATTTGGGAAAAGAGATTGGTGTCAGAGAAACTAGAATAGAATTTGTACCTTTTAAGTTTTATACCATCAGAACATTGTGTTGGAAAATAAATTAAAATTAAATTCTTTTCTCATGTCCTTTATGTGGATAGAATGTGTTTAAAATACTTAACTGTGTGTGAATGTCACATAAATGGCCTGTATTTTCAGCTCATTGTCCATATATTTTGCTATTCTTGCAAAAAAATGCATGTCTATAGTTGAGAATTAGTGATTTGAAATTAAGAAAAAGGAATGCTGCTAGACTCTTAGTCTGAAATCCTTTAATTGCAAAACTACTTTTCCCTTTTCTCCTTTAGGTTGGGTGTTGAAAACAAAAACATATTTTAGTAGAAATTCCCCTGTATTATTGCTTGGAAAATGTTACCATTTTAAATATGAAGGTAAGTGCTAAATTTGTAACCCATTTAAAAATCTTTGTAGAAATTCATTGTGTAACTGTTTTCATTGGTTTATTTCCAGATTAATCTACTTTTGGCATATTTCTTTTTGTTTTTTACTTACACTTTTTTATTGTAAAATACACATAACATAAAATTTGCCATCTTAATTTTTTTTTAAAGATTTTATTTATTTATTTGAGAGAGAGAGAATGAGAGACATAGAGCATGAGAGGGAGGAGGGTCAGAGGGAGAAGCAGACTCCCCGCCGAGCAGGGAGCCCGATGCGGGACTCGATCCTGTGACTCCAGGATCATGACCTGAGCCGAAGGCAGTCGCTTAACAAACTGAGCCACCCAGGTGCCCGCCATCTTAATAATTTTTAAATGTACAGTTTGGTGGTGTTAAATACATTCATAATGTTCTGCTAATAACATTACCACCATTTAGCTCCAGAACTTTTCATCTTGTCAAACTGAAGCTCTACCCATTAGACAATAACTCCCCAACCTTCTCTTTCCCTCAGCCCCTGGCAACCACCATACTACTTTTTTTTTTTAAAAGATTTTATTTATTTATTTATTTGAGAGAGAGAGAATGAGAGACAGAGAGCATGAGAGGGAGGAGGGTCAGAGGGAGAAGTACACTCCCTGCCGAGCAGAGAGCCTGATGCGGGACTCGATCCTGGGACTCCAGGATCATGACCTGAGCTGAAGGCAGTCGCTTAACCAACTGAGCCACCCAGGCGCCCATCGCCATACTACTTTTTATGCCTGTGTTTTGGCATATTTCTTTTAAGAACCTGTATTTTATGTAACACAAAATATATTGCCATATCGTTTGGGTTTCTAGTAAACTCCTTGAGGATGAGAATCATGACCTCTTTTGTTATATCCCTCCTAGTTTTGGACTTATAATAGTATGAATGCTAAGTAAATATTATTTGAATTGATTTTTTAATATTCTCTATCAAGTTCTCTGATAACTTTAAAGTATATGCTAATAATTAAAAGCATCACCTTAGTTAACCTAATAATGGTAGAGTTTCCAATTCTTTTTTTTTTTTTAATTTTATTATGTTATGTAGTCACCACACAATACATCATTGGTTTTTGATGTGGTTATTCACGATCCATTAGATTTTCCAATTCTTAAGGATGCTCCAATTTCTGAAATTAATTGACTTTATTTGATGTTTTTAAGTTTCCACATTTACTCATCCTCTTAATAATTATCATATGTTTTCTTTTAATAATTATTATGTATTTTCTTTTAATAACTTATATCACTTAATGAGTGCCTTCTATGTGTCAGGCATCATGCTAAGCTCTTTGTGAAATGTCTTTAATTCTTACAACAAGCCTACAAAGTTGATTCAAATATCCTTACCTTATGAGTATGGAAACAGGAGATTAGAGAAGTTAAGTAATTTGTCCAAAGTCACACAGGCAGAGCTGAAATTTAAACCAAGACTATGTCTCACTTTACGACTGGTGTTTTTTCTACTATATGTCTTTGCTTGATTTTGTGTGTATGAGTGTGAGTATGAGTGTGAATGTGTATGTATGTGTGTAAGAGAGAGGAGAGAATGTATGTGAGAGTATGTCATTATCAAGGCTTTTATTTTTGGTTGACCTATTTTGGCATATCATTTATCAGCAATTTTCCAAAACCTTTTAAATGTCTTGTAATAATAACAGCTAACATTTATTATTTATTATGTGCTAGGCAGCATTTAATTTACATGTTTAACTGATTAAATCCTCACAGCATTCTTGAAGGATGAATAGCAAGGTGATGGACAAAGAAGGGATGCATTTTAGGTAAATAGAATGGCACAAGATATTAGAGAGTATATTTCAGAAACAGAGATGTCCAGTGTAGGTATGGTGGGAGAGAATTCTGAAAAGAATCAAATTATGGAGGGGCTTCTTGAATGCAATACTAAAAAGTTATGTCATTTGTTTATAGGTAGAGGAGAATATGGGCTTTGGGGTCAGACATAAGTGCTTTGAATTTTGGCTCTTTACTAATTAGTTGTTACTTTAGGCAAATTATTTATTCTTCCTAAGTATTAATGATAACTGTTTCATAAGGGTTTAGTGATGTGCCTGGTACATATGAGCATCTTAAATAGTATTATTAGTCATGATATAGGAAATTGGAGAAAATATGTGTTAATTGACTACATTATCAGGTAAGGCTTCTGGTCAACAATAAGCTATAAGTAGTTTAAGTGTTCGGGTACTCAAAAGTTACACATGGACTATAGGGTTGGGGTTGGAGCGCCTAACCCCACATTGTTCAAGGATCAACTGTATTTTGCTTTGGTTTAGGAGTGGTGATAAAGGGAAGGAGAAAGGTGTGGGGATCTGGAGGGAGAAAGGAGAGGAGCTAGAAAGGTGGTAAGAGGCTACGTGTTTAATGAGACATTCCCTTGTTGACATCCCCTGATCTTAAGTAAAGTCAGGTAAGCTTATGAAATGCTTGATCTAAGAGGAGTTCTTTTGGAAAGGGGATAAATTTGACATGTGGAATGAAGAAGACAACTCATATTGTAGTGCCTGGACACAGGGAGGACCATTAAAGCTTAAGCTATGGAGACTTAGCAGAAATCTTAGGGGCTAGCTTTGGACTCCTACATGTCACAGAATTTTTGGCATAAGCAAGGTTTTCTAAGTTTTCAGAGAGAGAGAGTGGGGTGCCCAAGTTGGCTTCTTAATTGCAATGATTGTTATTATCTTAGATTTTTGAGCAACAAGAATGCCAAATTTCAGTGTAATCAGTAATCATATATTGAGAATGTACTGGTTAGGACATTGATCTTGCCCAGAAGGAGCACATAATAACCATAACTAAATACATGCTTTGGAAGAATAACTGATAGAAGAATGATTGGAAGTCAATTAATAGGCAAGATACAATGACTCTGATATAGGCTAGTGGAAATGGAAAGGAGGGGATGGATTTGACATATTTTAAAATAGTATCAACAGCATTTAACAAATGACTGGATTTAGTAACATGAGAGACAGGAGATAAAGAAGACTTAGAAACTACTATCTTGGATGATAGGTAGTATTAGTAACCAAATGTGCTATACTAAAGGAAGCATGGGTTTGAGGGTACATTTAGTGTTTGAAGTAGACTATTTAGAAATGAACAGTCTGAATGAAGTAGGCTGTTTAGAACTGATCTGTATTTATTTTCAGAGGTGGCCTTTGAGGCCAAAGGGTAAGGTCATATTGATGGAAAGTATAGGTAGAGAACATCCATCTTTAAGGATATCCTGATAAGGAAGAATTAGTGAATGAAATTAAGAAGGAATAGGCAATATATAGGACAAAAACCCACAATGGTATATTATCATAGAGACCAAAGGAAAGAGATTTTCAGGGAGAGTTTCAGGACAAAATGTCTAATGCTCAAAAGAGGCTGAGTAGGAAATAGCCTCAGTAGAGGCTCTAGGGTTTGTTAATGAGAAATTGCTGATGACTTTTGAGAGAGCAGTTTCACTAGAGTAGTAAAGATAGAAAAGTAACAGTAGCTAACCTACATTTACTGAGTGTGGGTCTGTGTTATGCATTGTTTTTTTTTTTTTTTAAAGATTTTATTTATTTATTTGAGAGAGAGAGTGAGAGAGAGAAAGAGCACAAGAGGGGGGAGCGGGAGGGGGAGAAGCAGACTCCCCGCCGAGCAGGGAGCCCGATGCGGGACTCGATCCCGGGACTCCAGGATCATGACCTGAGCCGAAGGCAGTCGCTTAACCAACTGAGCCACCCAGGCACCCTGCATTGTTTTTTTTTTTTTTTTTTTAAAGATTTTATTTGAGAGAGAGAATGAGATAGAGAGAGAGAGCATGAGAGGGGGGAGGGTCAGAGGGAGAAGCAGACTCCCCACTGAGCAGGGAGCCCAATGTGGAACTCGATCCTGGGACTCCAGGATCATGACCTGAGCTAAAGGCAGTTGCTTAACCAACTGAGCCACCCAGGCGCCCACATTGTTTTGCTTTAAGGAGCTAGGGGGTTATGATATTTGGTAGAGAAGAATTTCTTATTTTTTAAAAAAGATTTTATTTATTTATTTCAGAGAGAGAGAGACTGAGCAAGCATGAGCGGGGGTAGGGGCAGAGGGAGAGAGGCAAACAGACTCCCTGAGCGGGGAGGCTGACACCGGGCTCGATCCCAGGACCCTGAGATCATGACTTGAGCCAAGGTCAGATGCATAACTGACTGAGCCACCCAGGTGCTCCAGAGAAGAACTTCTTTTTTTTTTTTAAAGATTTTATTTATTTATTTATTTGAGAGAGAGAATGAGAGAGAGAGAGCAGGAGAGGGGGGAGGGTCAGAGGGAAAAGCAGACTCCCTTCCAAGCAGGGAGCCCGATGCGGGACTCGATCCTGGGACTCCAGGATCATGACCTGAGCTAAAGGCAGTCGCTTAACCAACTGAGCCACCCAGGCGCCCAAGAGAAGAACTTCTTATATAAAACATAAAATTACAGCCTATACAGGAAAATATTGATCAATTTGACCAAATACAAATTTGGAATATCTACATGACAGAAGACACTATAAACAAAGTTTCATAGCAAGCCAGAGAGAGAAGATATTTGCACACGCTTTTTGATTCTCTTTTTGTGTGTATAAATATCTGTGTGTGTATCACATGATGATCTTTCTCTCCATCTACTTCTTAAACAAAAGGGTAGTCTCCAAAATAATAATGAACTACAAATTAATATGAAGCACATAAACAATCCAAGAAAAAATGAGCCAAGATAATGAACAGGTGCTTTTTAAGTAGAAATTTGAATGGCCAAATATAGGAAAAGGCTATGTTAGTAATAAAGGGAGTTCAAATTAAAATGAGATATTATTCTTAGTCATCAGATTTGCAAAAATTAAAAGGTTTCATGATACCAAATGTTAGCAAGGATGTGAAGAAATAGGAACTCAAGCACTGCTGATGAGAGGGTAAATTGGTACAACCTCTTCATGAAAAATTTGAGAGTACTTAGAAAAATTGAAAATATACACAACTTAGGACCCAGCAACCTTTAAGTATTTACCATAGAGAAGTTCTCTGTATGTGTGGAGAACACGTGTACAAGGATGTTTATTGTAGCTTTATTGAAATAAAAAGTTGGAAACAACTCAAGTATTCAGTAGTAGGAGATTTGATGAATAAGGTTATTCATTTATTCCACAAATATTTATTGAGAGTCTTATAATGTGCCAGGCACTGGAGTTAATACTGAAAGTATGACAGGCACAGTCCTTACTCTCAAGGACCCTACTGTCCAGCAGATGAGAGACATTAAACAAATAAGTACAAAAGTTATCAATCCTATTATGATATTTGTGATAAGCAGAAGTATAGGCTGCTATAAAACTACAGAAGGAGACCAAATTGGAAAGGTTGCTAACAGATGTATTTCAAAGTAGCTTAAACATTAAGGGGATGTATTAACATACACAAGCAGAAGTCCTATGTAGGGATGGCTCTAGGTTGGTTAATTCAGTGCCTCTCTGACATCAAGAACACGTGTTCTAGTCATCTTCTGACTCTGCTAATCTCAGCATGTTGGCCTTATCTTCACCTACCACTCTTTAAAGTAGCAAGTGTTTATTTCAGCACCAAGCTAGGATATATGACTGATATGACAGAATCCAGTGGAAGAAAGACTTTTTCTTCTTTGTATTATTTCTTTATTACAAATATTGAATTTTTATATGTTAATAATTTTATATTAAAACTTTAAAATTTTGATATTATGAATTATTCACACATAGAGAAGATAAAAACCTTGTGTATATACTTTTGAGAGTAACAAAAGTGTACTCAACAAGAAAACTACAATATTGCTTTTATGTATTTAACTTTTAGTTCAAGTATAATTAACACACAGTGTATGTTAGTTTCAGGTATATAATATAATGATTCAACAATTATATCCATTACTCAGTGCTCATCAGAATATGTGTATTCTTTTTTTTTTTTTAAGATTTTATTTATTTATCTGACACAGAGAGAGAGACAGCTAGAGAGGAAACACAAGTTGGGGGAGCGGGAGAGGGAGAAGCAGGCTCCTGGCTGAGCAGGACCCTGGGATCATGACCTGAGCCGAAGGCAGACGCTTAACGACTGAGCCACCCAGGTGCCCCTCAATATGTGTATTCTTGATCCCCTTCGTCTGTTTCACCCATCCCCCACCCACCTCCCCTCTGGTAACCACCAGTTTGTTGTCTATAGTTAAATCTGTTTTTTTGTCTCTTTTATCTTTTGTTCATTTGTTTTGTTTCTTAAATTCCACATATGAGTGAAATCATATGGTATTTGAGTAATTTTTTTATCTTTGTGTGCTTCTTCTACCCAATTATAGCCCTCCCATGCCAAAAAAACCCTGCTATCGCAATGTTACCAATGATTTTGTATTTCTTGTTTCTAATTTTTTGAAAATGGAATCAAACTATATTTTGCTTCTGTTACTTGCTTATGGCTTTCAAAGTTGTGTTTTTAAGAACTATCCATGTTGTTACAGGTAGTTCTAGTTTATTTTTATTGCTGCATAATATTCCACTGTATGAATTACTACAAATTATTCATTCTATTATTGATGGGCATTTGTTTTTAGTTTTTCACCATTATAAAAATGTATATAGTATTTTCTTGCATCATTTATTGATTTTTAATTCAATTCCACTGTGGTCAGACAAAATACTTTCAATATTAATCAATAATAAAATGAGATCTTATTTATTTGAGAGAGAGAGCGAGAGAGTGTGCGCACAAGCAGAGGGGAGGGAGAGGAAGAGGGAGAAGCAGATTCCCCGCTGAGCTGGGAGCCTGATGTGGGGCTCAATCCCAGGACTCTGAGATCATGACCAGAGCCAAAGGCAGATGCTTAACCAACTGAGCCACCCAGTTGCCCCGATAGAACGAGATCTAAAAAATGTTCAAATTTCTGGAAATTAAGTGATACACCTCTATATAACTCATTTCTTCATGCATGCCATTTTTTAGTAAAAGTTATGATTCAAAAAGTTCCGAATTCTGGGATTTTATTTCCATACATTTGGGCATAACCCTGGCAAGATCTAGAGCAACACAGATCCATAAAAACAGTAGACATAGTACAAAAACCAACAGCACACATAGTAAGACCACTTGATGTCTTACTTTCATGCCCTTCCTTATGTTCCACAAAGAGATCCCTAGGCAAAAGTCCATCCCTGAGATGGCTTCAGGTCAGAAAAAGCTTTTATCATTTTCTAGCCTCTGTGCTACCCTCTCTACTTTTTAAAAAGTGTTTTTTCCCTTTTTTCTTTTTTTTTTTTAAAGATTTTAATTATTTGACAGAGACATAGCGAGAGAGGGAACACAAGCAGGGGGAGTGGGAGAGGGAGAAGCAGGCCTCCCGCCGAGCAGGGAGCCTGATGCGGGGCTTGATCCCAGGACCCCAGGATCATGACCTGAGCCAAAGGCAGACACTTAATGACTGAGCCACCCAGGTGCCCCTCTCTTTTTTCCATGTACTATTTTCACCCTAAGGCTAGAGATTGTCTATAGATGCTCCTCAACCCAAAAATTAGGAAAGAGAGAGCCTCATCTCTGTTCAATTTACGTTAAATAATTTTGGCCCCTATGATAGAACTGGTATGCCAGAGATAGCCTCAAATTTAAGTTTTTTCCTTAACAGTCTCTGGGCCCATCATGTCCTGAATCATCTAAGAGAAAACCTAGAAAAATCCTGGCCAGATGGGGGCATGGTGTCTGTGAAAAGATTAAGCTTACTTAGAATGAAATAAAATCCTTAATTGCTTCTCTCACAGATAATCTGTAAAATTAAATTTTGGTATTTCGTCAAGATAATACTAACTGGTAGGACCATTTGGATTTATATACTACAAATATTTTTTGGTAGTGTATTTTATTTATCTATCTATCTATCTATCTAAGCCACCCAGGAACCCTTATATTACAAATATTGACATAACAATGCACAACAGGGTATCTTACACTGGGAAGGAAGAATTGTGTAATATAAAATGAAGAGTTTGTAGCTCAGGAAAGGTAGCAAGATGAATTTAAAAGCTTGAAAGATCACGCCAGATTTAGCCTGGTTAAAATAATCTAATTTTTTGCAAATGTGTCCTAATATTAGTAGAAATAAAATAATAGAAGGCAGATTATCAAGTTTAAGAATCTTATACTTATTGTGGCACCTGGGGGGCTCAGTTGGTTAAGCTCCTGTCTTCGACTCAGGTCATGATCCCGAGGTCCTGGGATTGAGCCCCACATCTGGTTCCCTGCTCAGCGAGGAGTCTGCTTCTCCCTCTCCCTCTGGCCCTCCCCACTGCTCGTGCTCACACGCTCTCTCTTTCAAGTAAGTCAATGAAATCTTTAAAAAAAGAATCTTATACTTATTTATCATTATGAATAAATTCACTGTAGATGACTCAGAGGCTGGTAGGATGAAACTGCTACTTCCTAAGCACTTAAGATTTTTTTCTTTATCACCAGTTTGGAAAAATTTGATTATGATATGCACTGGTGTAGTTTTGTTCATGTTTCTTGTGCTTAGGTTTTGTTGAACTTCTTGGAACTGTTGATTCATAGTTTTCATCAAATTTGAATTTTTTAAAAAAGATTTTATTTATTTGAGAGAGAGAGAGAATGAGCAAGGGAGTGGCAGAGGGAGAAGCAGGAGAAGCAGACTCCCCGTTGAGCAGGGAGCCTGATGTGGGGCTCGATCACACGACCCCAGGGTCATGACCGGAGCTGAAAGCAGATGCTTAACTGACTGAGCCACCCAGGCGCCCCTCAAATTTGAAATTTTTTCATTTTGTCTTCAAATATTTTTTCTTTCCTTCCTTTTCTTCTCTCTCCTGGGTCTCCAATTATACGTATATTTTCATGGATGAAATTCTGCCACAGCTCACTGATGGTTGTTTATTTTATTTTTAAAAAAAGATTTTATTTATTTTAGAGAGAGAGTGCGAGTGGGGGGAGGGGAAGAGGGAGAAGGAGAGAGAAAACTCAAGCAGACTCAGCGATGAGCACAGAGCCCGACTTGGGACTTGATCCCATGACCCTGAGATCATGACCTGAGCCGAAATCAGGAGTTGGACCCTTAACTGACTGAGCCACCTAGGCGCTCCTGCTGGTCCTTTATTTTTAAAAAATTATTTTTCCATAAAAAAAAAAATAAGAAAAATAAAAAATTATTTTTCCTCTCTGTGTTTTATTTTGGATCATTCTTAATTGCTGTGTCCTCAAGTTCACCAGTCTTTCAGTCTTTTCCTTAGCAATGTCTAATCTGCCATGAATCCCAGTCATATATTTTTCATCTTGGACATTGTAGTTTATATATCTAGAAGTTCCATTTTTTTTGTCTTCCTTTTCTCTAGTTACCTTTTGGAACATATATAAAATAGTTGTAATAACTTTTTTAATGTCCCTGTTTGCCAATTCTAACATTTGTATTAGTTCTGGTTCAGTTTTTATTGATTGAGTATTCTCCTTTTGGCTTGTGTTTTCCTGTCACTTTGCATGCTTAGTAATCCTTGACTGATTGCCAGACATTGTATTATTTGCCTTGTTGGGTGCTGGATATTTTTGTATTCCTTCCAGTATTGCATTGTGTGCATGTGCCAAACTTTATCTGTTTTACTCTTGGGGGGTATTTGGGTAATTTTCAATTTTTGGCAATTGTTAAGAATGCTGCCGTGAATATTCTAGTACATGTGCTTTGGTGAATGAGCACGTGTATGGATTTTCATTCAGTATGTATACCTGGGAATGTAATTGCTGGATCATAGGGTATTCATATGGTCAGCCTCAGTAGGTACTACCAAATACTTTTATAAAGTAGATGTGCCAATTGGTATTCCTACTAGGTGTTTGTAATAATTCTACTTGCCTTATGTCACCATTACTTGATATTTTTCTTTTTTATTAGAGCTACATTTTGATTTTATGTTTTTTAAGATTTTATTTATTTATTTGACAGAGAGAGACACAGCGAGAGAGGGAACACAAGCAGGGGGAGCGGGAGGGGGAGAAGCAGGCTTCCCGCCAAGCAGGAAGCCCGATGCAGGGCTCGATCCCAGGACCCTGGGATCCTGACCTGAGCCGAAGGCAGACACTCAACGACTGAGCCACCCAGGCGCCCCTACATTTTGATTTTAATTTGCATTTATCTGATAACCAATGGAATGAGCATATTTTCATAAACATTTTTCCATTTGGATATATCTTCTATTAGATTATCTTTTTCTTGTTCATTCATTCCTAAGTTTTCTTTATATTTTCTAGATATGAATCCTTTTTTGAATTTATCTATAGGAAATGTCTTCTTCTAATCTATTATTTTTTCATTCATTTAATGTTATCTTTGGAAGAAAAGTAGTTCTTAATTTTAATATAGTCTGGTTAACTATTTTACCTCCTTAAATAGTTACTACTATTGTGTTCTGTTTAATAAATCCTTGCTTAGTTTAGGACAAGATGTTCTCTCTAGTATTTTGAAGCTGTCATTTCTTTGTTCTCGCTGTTTTTTTTTTTTTTTAAGATTTTATTTATTTATTTGACAGAGAGACACAGCGAGAGAGGGAACACAAGCAGGGGAAGTGGGAGAGGGAGAAGCAGGCTTCCTGCTGAGCAGGGAGCCTGATGCAGGGCTCGATCCCAGGACCCTGGGACCGTGACCTGAGCTGAAGGCAGATACTTAACGACTGAGCCACCCAGGTGCCCCTCTCTGGTTGTTTTTCAGATCATTTCTTTGTCTTTTGTGTGAACTTTATTTTACTCTACTTGGAATTCATATCTTTCTTAAAATCTGAAATATTTTCAACCACTTTTAATTTATATCTATTCCCCATTCTTCCCATTCTTTCCAGCATCTCTGATAAATCTTTGTTAGATTTTTTTTCGTGTCTCTGAAATTCTTTGGTTTTTCACATATTCTATTACTTTGTCTCTCTGTGCTGTATTCTGAGTAACTTTAGCTTTTAAATTATCTCCTAAGTGGTGTATAATTTTCTGTTTAATCTTACACCAAATTTCTTTTTAAAAAAAAAATTTTTTTTATTCTTATGTTAATCCCCTATATTATTACATCATTAGTTTTAGATGTAGTGTTCCATGATTCATTGTTTGTGCATAACACCCAGTGCTCCATGCAGAATGTGCCCTCCTCAATACCCACCACCAGGCTAACCCATCCTCCCACCCAATCTTACACCAAATTTCTATTTTAGTTATTATATTTTTCATTTCTAGCAGTTCCATTTGGTTTTCTTTTCTATGTGCCTGGTCAATTTTAATAGTCTGTTTTTTTTGTTATTTGTCTAACCTTCAGTACCCTTCTATTTTTTAAACATATGCATACTTACTTTATCCTGTATCTGATAATTACAAGAGCTGTAGTCTTTGAGGGCTCATTTTATAATTTGTTTACTTGTAATTACTTCTCATAATAGCTTGTTTAATTGTGATAGTCAGCCTTGATTGAACCCTCAATGTTTTTTTGTTTTTTTTTTTTTTAAGATTTTTTATTTATTTATTTGAGACAGAGAGAATGAGAGAGACAGAGAGCACATGAGAGTGGGGAGGGTCAGAGGGAGAAGCAGGCTCCCCGCGGAGCAGGGAGCCCGATGCGGGACTTGATCCCGGGACTCCGGGATCATGACCTGAGCCGAAGGCAGTCGCTTAACCAACTGAGCCACCCAGGCACCCTGAACCCTCAATGTTAATAGCAGTTCTCTTCTGTTTCCTTTATCAGCTTTCATTTCATTCTTTGTTGTGGTTCTTTGTGACTTCCCATGCTTCGTAAAGCTCTGATCTCACATTTCTCCCTTCATAAAAAACAAAAGCAAAGCAAAAAAAAAATTCAAAACCCTCTTCCTTTGGTTCCATTTATCTTACATTCACCTGACAACTGTTTATTGCACATCTACTATGAACTGAATGAATTCTGTGCTAAGTGCTGAAGCTTTAGGGGTGCAGAAGAAAACATTCCCTCTCTTCTAGTGTACTTGAAGTTTGGAAGGGAGGCAGATGTAGATAAATATTATAGATATAATTAATTAAGATTGTGAAAAGAAAAGTCAGTCAAAGAATGGGATAGCAGGGGCAGTATTAGTATAGTGGAAAGTCAAGAGGACAATAAAGTTCATTTAGTACTAGCAATTTTCCAATAATATTTAGAGTAAATTCTTTTTGGTGGGGAGGGGCAGAGGGAGAGAGAGAATCCTAAGCAGGCTCCACACCCAGCCCAGAGCCCGATGCAGGGTCCATCTCCTGACCCCGAGATCATGACGTGAGCCAAAATCAAGAGTCAGAGGCTTAACCAACTGAGCCACCCAGGTCCCTGTAAATTTTATATTTGGAGTAAATTTAGAGTAAGCATTTAGAGTAAATTTAGAGTAATTTTAGAGACTAGATCTTAAAAGGATAAAGAATTAATCACTTTGTCAAGGTAGGAGATTAGGAACTATATGTTTGGCAAGACACAGGATGAGGTGCGAGAGTTATGTACTATTGTATCAAATTTCAAACAAATTTAAATGTCTCTGAAGTAGAAATTTTGGACATATTTGTAGGGCCATGTTCAATTTCTAGGCATTTTTATTTGTAATTAACTTCAAATATTGAGAGAAATTCATCGATAATGGGGGCTCGGCAGCCATTCTTTTTATTGTCATTGAAACTGTATGCCACAAGTTAGCTCTATAAGCTGAATATTACGAAGTTTAGGGGATTGTAATTTTTTCAGAATGAACTTGAGGAAGGATAGGTGCAGCAAGGATAAAGAATAAAAGCATGATAAAACTGCTTTAACATCCTGCAGAAGGGCATTGGAAATTGAACTCCTTGGAATTGAAAGTTGTAGGCAGATTTATCTGTCCACCTGTCCACCCACCCAGACCAAGCAACATTTATTAGGATCTACTTGTTTTAGGCACTGTGCTATATGCTGAGGTTGTAAAGGTGACTAAGATATTTTCTCTAGGAGTAATCAAGCAATGTCCGTTCATTTTGAGAGAGTAATCAAGGAATGTTAGTTCATTTGAGCCCCAGTATTTTGTAAATTATTGGGCAAACAGTGACCACAATTTTCACACAGAAATTGTATTACAGATAGTCAATTTGAAAAAGCTTTTTAAAATGATATATGTGGGTGGGAGCAGTTTTTAAAAAAATGTATTCAGCATGAAAGGGTAACTATATATTTAGGAATTTTATATTCTTACTCTTCAGCTTCTTAGTTTTGATTTTATAATTTGAGTATAAATATTCATGACAATAAATACAATGTGCACATTTTATTTGATTTTTAGAACTAGTTTATGTGATTACGTTCAGTTTTACATATTGACAAATCATATTTTATTTGCAAACCTCATTTTAGAGAGCACTAATATGTATATCCTGAGCCAAATGAGGCAAAAAGAAAAGGTATTTTTATGTTATCCCCTCATAAAAGAGTTGATTGTATTTGGAATATAGGATATTATTATTAACAGTATTACTGATGAAACCTTTTATTAGCTAGTTCAAGAGTGTACAAAACATTTCAGCATCCATTCTCATTTGATTTTCATAATAGCCTGATTAGGCAGAATAACATTTATCTTCATTTAAATTGAAAAAAAGTGTTAGAAAAACTGTAATATACTTCATATCTTATGGACAGTAATGGGAACATAATACCATTATTGATGTTTCTTTGCATATATTTAGACTATAGTTTATATTTTTATTTTGTAGATGAAAATAAACTGTTACCTGCAAGATCAGGATGTACAATAGAAGATCATGTAATTGCAGGAAACGTAGAAGAATTTCGTAAAGATTTCATTTCAAGAATATGGTTGACCTACAGGGAAGAATTTCCTCAAATAGAAGGCTCAGCTTTAACAACAGACTGTGGTTGGGGCTGTACATTAAGAACTGGCCAGATGCTGTTGGCTCAAGGACTCATACTACACTTCCTTGGTAGAGGTAAACCAAATCTCTGTTTTTGGGGGGGGATTTTTGTTTTGTTCTTTGTTTTGGGGAGGCAGGGACAGAGAGAGAGGGAGAGAGAGAATCTTAAGCAGGTTCCATGCCCAGCGCAGAGCCTGACGTGGGGCTCAATCTCAGAACCCTGAGATCATGACCTGAGCCAAAATCAAGAGTCAGAGGCTTAACCGACTGAGCCACCCAGGGGCAACCTGCTTGTTTTTTTAAATTTGAACTCCAGCTTGCAAACTGTGTAAAATTTCTTATGGTTAGTTTCTTGGCTTCCTGATGTCTTCTAAAAGTTGTAACTAATCTAGCATATTCCATATTTATTGAACTAGGCTAGGTATGACTTACATGTAAGTATAAATTTTTAGTAGCCTTTGGATTTTTTGTTGTTGTTGTTATTATTTAGTTCTTTTTGATTGAATTATCTGGATTATCTCCAGTTCAGTAAATCTTGAGCAGGTCAATGGCAGTGACTTTGAGCAGATAGCTGATATTTTTATATTATTTAAATCTTAAGAAATTTAAACCGCTTTCTTTATTTTCTCTCTGTATATCAATAATGCTTTAAAATGTTTTTATCTTTACAAATATGATTATAATCAGTTAACTTGATTAGGCATATTCTTAATAAGGTTATCATGCTTAGTCTTTTAAGACTTTCAAAAATGTCATTGATACTTCTTACATATATCTATTTTTAAAAAAGAAAAACCTTTCTTACCATTTTTAATAATTTGTACATTTGTAGGAAGATTTTAGTTTAGTATTTTAGGCTATCATATATGGTTATTACTAAGTATTATCATATTTTTAGAGTGTTAGATAATTTTCCTGCAATGCATGGCAAATATTTGGTAACCTTTCTATAGGGATTATTGATGAGATTATTTAGAGAGAATGTTTATTCAAGAGTGGTATGGATAATACAAAGAAAAAGAATTTTTAAACTTTCTCTGGGATGATTTATTTATAGTCTTGTGCAATCACGGGCAAGAATTGGGATTTTTTTTTTTTTTAAGATTTTATTTATTTATTTGACAGAAAGAGACACAGTGAGAGCAGGATCACAAGCAGGGGGAGAGTTAGAGGGAGAAACAGGCTTCCCGCAGAGCAGGGAGCCCGATGCGGGGCTCGATCCCAGGACCCTGGGATCATGACCTGAGCCGAAGGCAGACGCTTAACGACTGAGCCACCCAGGCGCCCCAAGAATTGGGATTTTTTTATAGTCCTAACTAGTTCTCTGAATCTATGATTCATTTTGTTAACTTAAAGTTACATGTGTGCTTGGAACTGCCTTGTCATAAAAACTGTTAAGTAGTGAATATAGTTGGTTTTGGGGGTATCTTTGATCTTTAATGACTTCTATTTATTAACTTCTCATTTACTAGAGAATTGATATTACTCCCTAAACAATGATTATTTTGAAAGGATTGTTTGAGAAAAGAACAAAGAAAAGAAATTTAAAATTTTCATGGTTAAGACTTCTATTTTAACATATAATCAGAGCAAAATCTACTTTCTGAAGTTATTCTCTCATTAATGTTAGTGAATATGTTTATTGTGCGTTTGGGTAGTCAAGATTGGATGTCTGATAAATAGTACTGGTAAGGGAGTATAGAAGTCCTCATTCCATTTCAGCACTGTCAAAGAAAAGAAAAGAAAGAAAAGCATTTTCCGGAGTTGTTTATTTGTACCTGAGTTTACTATTTTTTTAAAAATTATTTCTCAATATTATTTTTTAAATTTTATCTCAAAGCTTTATTGAGATATAATTTACATAATATAAATTCACTCATTTAAAGTGAACAATTCAGTGGTTTTGGCATGTTGCCAGGGTTCTGCAACCATCACCATCACCTAATTTTAGGACATTTTCATCATCCCCAAAAGAAACCTCATACCCTTTGGCAGTCACTCCCAATACCCTGCTTGCCATAGGCAACCATTAATCTACTTTCTGTCTCTGTAAATTTGCCTACTTCTGAGTTTACTATTTTAGTTTAGTAACCTGTATGACTTTAAATGCTATCTACTTATCTTAGTAGAATTGTTAAAATCTATTAAAAGATCTGAACACCTTGCTTTGGAACTACTATAGCTTGGACCTGGCCTGATGCTTTGAACATTGAAAATTCAGACTCTGAATCATGGACTTCCAACACTGTAAAAAAATTTACTGCATCATTTGAAGCATCACTTTCAGGGGAAAGAGAACTCAAAACCCCAACAGTTTCTCAGAAGAAAACAATCAGGAGATATTCTGATGATCATGAAATGAGAAATGAAATATATCACAGGAAAATCATCTCTTGGTTTGGTGATTCCCCTTTGGCTCTCTTTGGTTTACATCAACTAATAGAATATGGAAAGAAGTCTGGGAAAAAAGCCGGAGATTGGTATGGACCAGCTGTGGTTGCTCATATTTTAAGGTAAAATTGTATTAAAATCTTTCATCTTACGACAGAGGTCCTTAGGCTCAGAGATACTGATTTTTGCAGTGCATATATGTAATTGGAACTTTTAAAGTCTTACTGTTTGAGAATATTCATAAGGAAGCATTCATTTGCTAAAAACAAGACATTGCAACTCTAGTTACATTTAATATATCTGTGACAAATTTTTCCTTTTTTGTTCATGGGGATAGATATCCAGGGTCTCTTTCTAACCAGATTTTCATTAGACTACCTTATTGGAATGTTCTAAAAACTAACAACTCTTTCAACCTTGGAACATGCGTAACATTATAGTTTTTTTTTTTTTTTAATAGTGTAACCTGGGGCCTGTAATGTACTGATAGTGTAATGAAATGTCAAGAGCTAAAATTGATGTTTTCAGCATTTCTTTGCACACATCAAATTCTTGTGAATTGTAAATGTATGGGACTATTAATATTATAATTATATCATAGTAAAATAAAGGGTCTGTGACATTCAGAGTAGTTAGAAAAAAGTCGAAAGTCAAATCTCACTGTACCTCAGCCTTTTATGTGCCATTTGGATACTGCTTAATTTAAAAAAAAATTTATCTTATTTGTTGTGTGTCCCATTGTTGTAAATGGAATCATTAATATGTCACCCAAATATAGTATGTTATAGTAAGTTTACTCCATTTAAAATAATATATAAATTAGAAATTATTATAAATTTTTTTGCGTATTAGCTGGCTTTTATATTTTATAGGCCAGATGCTTACAAATGGAAATCTATTTGTCTAATGTTATTAAATGGATTGTTAATAATAATATCAAGTCCTGCTTGGTATGATATTTATAAAAGCATAATTATAAAAGCTTAGTTTCTACTCTTCAAGGTATTATGTTCTATACCCCAGGGATCAGAACACTTTTTTTGTAAAAGGCCTCATGGTAAATATTTTAGGCTTTACAGGCTATAAAGAGCTCTGTTGACCATTTTTCTTTTCTTTTTTTGTTTTACAACCCTTCAAAACTGTAAAAGCCATTCTTAGCTTGCAGGTTGTACAAAAATAGGCCACAGGTTGTATTTGGCCTATGGGCCATAGTTTGCCAATCCCTCTTCTAAATTAACACATACAAACATAAATAATAAGTCATGTGAAATTAAAAAATTATAAAGATACAGTTAAATAAAAATATTTCTATTTCTCTAATTTGTGTAATTTCTTTTTACAGATACTGTGACTTTTTTCAAATCATTTGCACCATTGAGAACATTCTATTCATTCAGAAATATTTTTCAACTTGCAGTTTTACTTATAGAATTCTACGACTCAAAATTAGGAAATTCATTTGTTCAGGTTACATAGGTTTTTGAGTGAAGGGGGAAAAAAGTCATGCATTTATTTATTTATTTATTTTAAACATTTATTTATTTATTTGAGAGAGAGTGAGTGGGAGGAGGGGAGAGGCAGAGGGAGAGAGAGAGAAAAAATCTCCAGCAGACTCCCTGCTGAGCATGCAGCACATCTGGGGCTTGATCTCATGACCCTGAGATCATGACCTGAGCCGAAATTGAGTCCAAGGCTTTACCAGCTGAGCCACCCAGCCACCCTATAACTTACAGTTTAATGTTCTTTGAGTAATTTATTTTTAAAAAGATTTTATTTATTTATTTGACAGAGAGAGAGAGCAAGCACAAGCAGGGGGAGCGGCAGGCAGAGGGGGAGGGAGAAGCAGGTTTCCCGTGGAGCAGGGAGCCCGATGCGGGGCTCGATCCCAGGACCTTGGGATCATGACCTGAGCCACCTAGGCACCCCTTTTTTGAGTAATTTAGTGTAATACTCTACTTAGAAAGGATTGACCAGATTTTGATACCATTCAGATAATAGTTTTGAAAGCAGACACTATAGGTTAAATAAGTGAAAAAAAAAAAAGATGGCTTTCTTTCCCCTTAAATCTTTTATTTATTTATTTATTTTATTTATTATTTTTTTAAAGATTTTATTTATTTATTTGACAGAGAAAGACACAGCGAGAGAGGGAACACAAATGGGGAGTGGGAGAGGGAGAAGCAGACTCCCTGCCGAGCAGGGAGCCCCATGCGGGACTCGATCCCGGGACTCCAGGATCATGACCCGAGCCGAAGGCAGTCGCTTAACCAACTGAGCCACCCAGGCGCCCAAATCTTTATTTTTTAAAAAATTTTTTAAAAAGATTTTATTTATTTATTTGACAGAGAGAGACACAGCGAGAGAGGGAACACAAGCAGGGGGAGTGGGAGAGGGAGAAGCAGGCTTCCCGCTGAGCAGGGAGCCCAGTGCGGGGCTCGATCCCAGGACCCCGGGATCATGACCTGAGCCGAAGGCAGATGCTTAACGACTGAGTCACCCAGGCGCCCCTCCCCTTAAATCTTTAATTATTAACTGGAAATGTTAGGCTTTTAAAGGATGATACATGTTGTTTTTTTAGAAAAGCAGTTGAAGAAGCAAGACACCCTGATTTACAAGGAATAACTATTTATGTTGCACAAGACTGTACAGGTGAGGAATGTATATAATTCTAATTTTTATCTGATTATTTGGTTATACTTTTTTACTTAGATTTAATTGGCAGATGACATATTAGTTTCAGGTGTACCTTATAATGACTTAATATTTGTATATATTGTGAAATGATCACCACAGTAAGTCTGATTAACATCTGTCACCATACATAGTAACAAAAATCTTTTTTTTTTTTAAACTTTTTTTTTTTTTTTTAAAGATTTTATTTATTTGACAGAGTCACAGTGAGAGAGGGAACACAAGCAGGGGGAATAGGAGAGGGAGAAGCAGGCTTCCCGCGGAGCACGGAGCCTGATGCGGGGCTTGATCCCAGGATCCTGGGATCATGACCTGAGCTTAACGACTGAACCACCCAGGCGCCCCACAAAAATCTTTTTTTTGTGATAAAAACTTTTAAGATCTACTCTCATAGCAATTTTTTAAAAAATATTTTATTTGAGAGAGAGCACAAATGGGAGGGGCAGAGGGAGAAGGAGAGGGACAAGGACAAGTAGACTCTACACTGAGCAGGGAGCCAGATATGGGGCTTGATCCCAGGACCCCAGGATCACCACCTGAAACCTGAGACCAAAGGCAGACGCCCAACCGGTTGAGCCACCCACGTGCCCCCTTAGCAACTTTCAAATATAACAACATAATATTATGAACTGTAGTCCCATGCTGTATGTTACATTCTCATGACTTACTTGTTTTGTAGCTGGAAGTTTGTATCTTTTTTTTTTTTTAAAGATTTTATTTATTTATTTGACAGAGAGAGATAGTGAGAGAGGGAACACAAGCAGGGGGAGTGGGAGAGGAAGAAGCAGGCTTCCCGCCGAGCAGGGAGCCTGATGCGGGGCTCGATCCCAGGACCCTGGGATCATGACCTGAGCAGAAGGCAGATGCTTAACAACTGAGCCACCCAGGCGCCCCTGGAAGTTTGTATCTTTTGACCCCCTTTATCCACTTCACCCTCTTCCCCACCCCCTGCCTCTGGAAACCAGCAATCTGTTTTCTGAAGGGAAGGCTCATTTGGTTAAAGTATCTGTTAGGTCAGAAGAGTCAGAGATAGGGATGGTCATGTGTGTGCTGCCTCAGAAAAATTAGAGAATTTAAAGGTTTATAATTAGAATCCATTACTGAGTAGTTTGGAAAAAGTAAGATGATAGAATTGAAATATGGAAAGAACTATTGTTGCATTTTTCTACCTTTGGTTTAGATTGATTATGGGAGATAGGGAAGCTGCTGAACGGAAGAATTTGATAGCTCATAACCTAAATTTGGAATTTAAAGGGAAGAAGTGGGGCACAAGTAGCAGAGTTTGTTAATCAGCTAACTGTACAAGAGCAGAAGAGTTTGGTTTTCTTCAAACAGGGAGTTTGAAGAAAGTTTTTTTGTTGTTGTTGAACAAAACAAAATAAAGTTTTGTCTATATTTGCTTCTACAAAATCCTCCCATTTGCTCTTGAAGTATTCTACTTAGACTGTCACACCCCTCACTCTACCCAAACTGCTCTTATCAATAATTTTTTTTTTAAAGATTTTATTTATTTATTTGACAGAGAGAGAGAGAGAGCGAGAGCAGGAACACAAGCAGGGGGAGTGGGAGAGGGAGAAGCAGGCTTCCCGCTGAGCAGGGAGCCCGATGTGGGGCTTGATCCCAGGATCCTGGGATCATGACCTGAGCCGAAGGCAGACGCTTAATGACTGAGCCACCCAGGCGCCCCCTCTTATCAATAATTTAATCTTGCTAAAAATCCAGTGGTCACTTCTCAGAGAGTCCTCACATCACACAATCTACTAGCAGCATTTGACACAGTTGACCACTTTTTCCTCCTTGTAATGTTTTGTTTACTTGATTTCTAGAATGCTACTTTTCAGGTTTTCCTTCTACAGTGTACACTCCTTCACAGTGTTCTTTGCTGATTTTCCTTATCTCACTGATCTCTAAAATTGCACTCGGCCTTTAGACCTCTTCTCTTGTACACAGATTTGAATTCACCTGGTCTCATGGCTTTACAGGACCATCTATATGCTGTCAACTCCCAAATTTATAGGACCTCTCACCAAATCCAGGCTTTTATATCCATAACTGCCTACTCATCCTCCCCGCTTGCATGTTTAATAGATATCTGACACTTACCATGTCTAAAACTGAATTCCCGATTCTCCTACTCTTTCCCCTCCTATAGTTGTCTATAGTATGTCTTTGTAAATGGTATGTCTCTTACTCTGTTTACTTATACCAAAGCCATTCAAATCACCTATGACTCCCTTTTTTTCTTCTCCCATCTTGCATTTAACATATTAAGGAGTTCTTTAACTTACTGATCACTTTTAACCAGCTCCACATGACCATCCCATGATTGTTCCCTATCTTCACAATTACTGCCCTTGTTCAAGCTACTATCATCTCTTGTTAGATTACTGAGGCTACTTTCTTTTTTTTCTTTCCTTTTTTTTTTTTTAAGATTTATTTATTTGAGAGAGAGAGAGAGAGAGCATGTGAGCGTGGTGAGGAGGGGGAGGGACAGAGGCAGAGGCAGAGAGAGACTCTCAAGCAAACTTCCCACTGAGTGTGGAACCCGATGCAGGGCTTAATCTCAGGAACCTATAGATCATGACCTGAGCTGAAATCCAGAGTTGGATGCTTAACTGACTGAGCCACCCAGGCGCCCTATTTTCTAATTGTTCTCAGTGCTTCAGCCCTTGCCCCTACAGTCTGTTCTCAACACAGGAACCACACTAGTAAAGTGTAAGTCAGATTAGGACATTCCTTTTCTTAAAAACTCTTTAATAGCATGCTGTCTCACTCAAAGTAAAAACTGCAGTCTTTAAAATGGCCTTTAAGAGTTCATGCAATCTGGGGCACCTGGGTGGCTCAGATGGGTAAGCATCTGCCAGCGGCTCAGGTCGTGATCCCAGGGTCCTGGGATTGAGCCCCACATTGGGCTCCCTGCTCAGCGGGAAGTCTGCTTGTCTCTCTCCCTCTGCCCCTCACCCTCGCTCATGCTCTCTCTCTCTCTCTTGCTCTGCTCTCTCTCAAATAAATAAATAGATAAAATCTTTTTTTTAATTTTATTATTATTATTTTTTTTAAGATTTTATTTATTTATTTGAGAGAGAGAGAGAGCACAAGAGGGGGGAGCAGGAGAGGGAGAAGCAGACTCCCTGCTGAGCAGGGAGCCCGATGCGGGACTCGATCCTGGGACTCCAGGATCATGACCTGAGCCGAAGGCAGTCGCTTAACCAACTGAGCCACCCAGGCGCCCAATAGATAAAATCTTAAAAAAAAAAAAAAGTTCACAGAATCTGTCTTCATTCTCCCCCAGTGTTTCACTTTATCTCCTAACCTTATTTTGTATTATTTTACCCCTTGCCAACTTCCCTCCAGAAATACAGGCCTCTTGTTCCTGGAGTATGCTGGCTATGATTCTGCCTTAAGGCATTTGCATTGACTGATCTTTATACCTGGAATGCTCTTCCCCCAAGTTTTGGCATTTTTTGGTTTCTTCCTTTGTCTTGACTTAAATGTTATGTTTTTCCTAAGGCCCTCCTTACCACCTTATTTTAACCACCCATGCCCACCCCCCCACGCCTACATTTCCTAGCCATCTTTCTCCCTTTTTCTTCAAAGCACTCATCACCATCTGACATCTTTTTTTAAGATTTTATTTATTTGAGTGAGAAAGAGCACACACAAGTGGGAGGGAGTGGCAGAGGAAGAGGGAGAAGCAGACTCACTGACGTGGGGCTTGATTCCAGGACCCTGGGATCATGACCTGAGCCGAAGGCAGATGCTTAACGACTGAGCCACTCAGGCGCCCCAACCATCTGACATATTTTATATTTTACTAATTTACTGTCTATTTCCCTATATTAGAGTATATGATCTATGAGGACAGGGTTTTCCTCTATTTTGCTCACTGGTAAAACCCTTAATGCTATATAGTAGCTACTCAATAAGTATCTGCTGGATGTATAAATGAGGTAGACATTTTTTAACTCATTGAGACCTTGATAGTGATATCAGAGATTAGATGACTGGCCATTGGGGAGGAGGGATTAGAGTAAAAATATTTCTGAAAATCATTTTTATAAAATTTAATACATATTTATTGTATTTTTCTCAGTTTACAGTTCTGATGTAATTGATAAACAGTGCACTTCCATGGCCTCTGATAATATAGATGACAAAGCTGTTATTATTCTAATCCCTGTTAGACTTGGTGGGGAAAGAACCAACACCGACTACTTAGATTTTGTAAAGGTATGAAATAACATTTTTTTTAAGGCAATGCTAGCTAATATGAAAAATACAGAAGGTTTGCAGTCTTTTTTCTATGAAATTGGTAGTGATGATTTTATAAAGCTTGATATTAGAAATTTTAAATTTCAGATTGTAAGATTAAATATGATTTGAAGGATATGATGTTCTATGATCAAGTAAAAAGCCTTTTAAACTTCTTGTAGCTAATTAAGGAGACAGATGTGGCAATAATCATAATCTGTAATATGTCTACAGTACCCATTATCCCTTTTTGTGATTGTTTGAAAGTATGTACCTTTATTTATAAAACCCACATTAAACTATTTTGAGATAATTATTGAAACAAACAGTTTGCTGTTATTGCTGTTTTATCTCTTAACTTGAGTCCTGTGCCACCATAAGGTCAATAAATAGAATGGCTATTTATTTATATAGACAGAAATGATGAAGACAGTACGGGGGAAGATTCCATTTTGGTTTTCTTTATATTAACCAGTTAAAAATCTGTTCTATTTGAAAACACATAATTCTTTTTTCCAGATGAGCCTGCCTAATTATATTATCTTGTTCTGGGTACCAAGACGTTCAGTTGTCACACAACTTTAACTTAAAAGAATTTTTTAAAATTTCAGTATAGTTGACACACAATGTTACATTAGTTTCAGGTGCACAACATAGTGACTCAACTCTGTATGTTATGCTGTGCTCACCACAAGGGTAGCTCCCATCTGTACCATACAATGCTCTTACAGTGTCCTTGACTATATTCCCTATGCTGTCTTTTATGACTGTGACTTTTTCATTCCACAACTGGAAGCCTGTATCTCCCATTCTTCTTTACTCATTTTGCCCATCTCCCCCGCCTCCCTTCTCTCTGTATTTATAGATCTGATTCTGTTTTTTGCACAAAACTTTAACTTTTGAAATACTTAGTTTTGGTTAAGATTATAGCATTTATATTATTTTCATAGTTTTAATAAAGTTTCTCATCTTTTCAGGGCCAGAGATGGACTTGCTCTTTGAATGGAGTGTTATGGCATATAGTAATCCTGAAATTTGTCTTTTATGTTTCAGTAACAGTTTGTTCCCCGTGTGAAGCCTCATGGTCCATGTGTATATGGGTGGAACATATATCCTCACTATAGACTCCGCTGTTTCTAAAAATCTAGAGCAGTTATTTTCAATACATGAGATACGGAAGTTTTCTAGCTGGTATATTGGCTTTTCGTAATAGTTACTAAAATTCTGCAGGCATACATGTTACTAATAATACCAATACTATATGATACCGGTAACATATGAATCCCCTAGGTAGAAGTGGGATTTTGATTTCTAACATGTGGGCTCTGTAGTAAAGTTAATGGTAGAATGTGGGAAGTTATGAACCATTTCATCTAGCAAATTCATTGAGGGTTTTGGGACTTCTGGCATGTTGCCACGTCTCAGTAGGTTGTAGTCAAGTCTGAACTAGATTCCCTCTGCCTTTTCTATAACCATGAAAAGACTAGAAACTGAGACAATCTTGGAACTGACTCCTTTAGCCAAACCCCCATTTCTAGTGGAATGGGCTGCAGATGGCTTCAAGGCATGTTTCATCTAGCTGAGGGCTTTGCTACTTGGTGGTATTAATATTTTTTATCAGATGGTAGGACTGCCTCATGCTCTTGAATGATTTATTAGAGCCTGAAGTGTAGTAAACAAACCATAGTTAGCTTTTAAAGTGATCTTCAGTACCCAACATATAGGAGTTGCTCAACAAATACTTGTTAACGCTCATATTTGTGTAATACTTTTAATGCAGATATATTTCATTTTGCCTTCACAACAGCTAGGAACTATCATATCTTTATAAAACAGAAAAGACAGATGTTAAGTCATAAGTTTAAGTTCAGATAGCAAACTGGTAACTGACCAGAATTTTTGTAATTTTCATATTTTTCCCTAAAATATGGATGTTTATTTTTAAAAATATTTTATTTATTTATTTATTTAGCATGAGTGGGGAAGAGGGGCAGAGGGAGAGAGAATCTTAAGCAGACTCCCTACTGAGCACAGAGCCCGACGCAGACTTACGACCCTTAGATCACAACCTAAGCCAAAACCAAGAGTTGGATGCTCAACCAACTGAGCCACCCAGGTGCTCCTAAAATATGGACTTTTAAAAATGTAATACTCTTTGAGCTTCTACCAGTTTAATTTATACATTTTATACATTTAAATTTTTCTAATTATCGGCAAAAAATGGCAGAAATGGCTGAGTGAAGTAGATTATATGCTATGTGTTATGTTTGCTTAGGGGTTGGTTGGGTCAAAAGCCAAAATGATAACTTGTAAAGAGGCATTCACTTGGAACTGAAAAAATAGAGTGTCTGGTGGTCCTAAAAGAAGAATAATCTTCTTCCTCTTTCAATTCTTCTTCCTCCTCTATTCTCCTTTCTCTTTCTTCACCTCTATCTCCACCACCATTCCACGCTTCCTACTCCATCTCCCTCTTCCTCTCTCCCTCCACTTCCTCCTCCTTCTTTGTCAGCAGTTGTATTTTTTCCTGCCAAACCATTGCGCTTGTACTCTCTAAAATTCACCACTCAGTTCTATTTTTCACAGTTATTAATCAAGGTAATTCCAATCTTTCAGAGATGGTACCATCCCCTGCTACTTTCTGTGAGGAGAAAGAAACTTGGTGTGGTGCTTTATCAGCTCTTAGCTCAGGAAGTTTATTTATTTATTTATATTTTTAAAGACCTGGAATGGGGAAAATCTAATGTGTTCTCCTTCTCCAGCAAGACAAATTAGGACTTTTCTTTTTGACTGATTACTTCAGTCTTATTTATTGCTTCATGGGTATAGCTCAATAAATTCTCACCACTAGATAACTGTGAAGAAGCTTTTTTAGGAACTGAAGAGTGTTTCAGGTTTCCAAAGATACAGTCTCTTATATGTAATGGCATTCTAGTTCCTAATCTGCTTCTCAGTGTTTATTGCTAAATCTGCTCTAGTCTGTTGCAAAGGAAATATAGATGTCAGGAACCAAAGTCTTTATTCCATTACTTGGAGTCATTCTTTTTTGCTGAGGAGAGTCATTGATGATTCTTGCTATATATATTTTTTCTTTTCTTGGCTATGAGGGACTAAGAACTTTCACTTCCTCATGGTTCTTTCTGTCAGAAACATTGTGTGTCAGCTGATCAGACTGCCTCAAGTTGAAGTAAGGCACTCTCTAATTAAGGATTTTTATTTGAGGGGAAAAGAACAGAACAACAGACTATTAATGGAATAATAATAAAAATAGAATAATAACATTTTATTATTTTCTGTATAATTTCAGCTTAATTTGTTAGCTCTAAAATTTTAACCTATGCCTTCTTTGTTTTATTTAACCCTTTTAGTTGCAGTTCTCCTTTCCAAAAAACCTCTATGATATTTTCACATGACTGAAAATATACAAAGGTGTTATTTTCTCTAAAGGGTTATTTATAACAGGGAGGATCTGGAGACAAATACTCATGATGGAGATTTTAAAGCATGTTGTGCTATTTTCATAAAATCGAATATTTTACAGCCATTAGGTATTATACTAGTGATCTATATTTATTGGTAGAAAAAGATGTTTACAACATAATGAGTGACTCAAGTTAAAACAGCATATGTAGTGTGAAGCCACATACGTAAGATCGTATTCATAAGTCTCTATGTGATCTCTATGTAACATAGATCAAGTTCAAGAAGGTGTTCCCCAAATATTAATAATGATGAGCTCTGTGTGTTGGGGTTTTGGGAAATTGTTAGTTTTTTAAAAAAAAATTAGTTTATTTAAGTAATCTCAACACCCAATATGGGACTTGAATTTATGACCCTGAGATCAAGAGTTGCATGCTCTTTTGACTGAGCCAGCCAGGCACCCAGGAAATTTTTACTTCTTTTTTTAAGTAGGCTCCATGCCAAGTATGGAGCCCAAAGTGGGGCTTGAATTCAGGACCTTGCAACCAAAACCTGAGCTGTAATCAAGAGTTGGACGCCTAACATACTGAGCCCCCCCCCCAGTTTTTACTTTTTAATACATACTCTATGGGTGTTTTTATTTATTTATTTATGTTTATTTTTATTTTTTTAAGATTTTATTTATTTATTTGACAGAGAGAGATACAGCGAGAGAGAGAATACAAGCAGGGGGAGTGGGAGAGGGAGAAGCAGGCTCCCCGCAGAGCAGGGAGCCTGATGTGGGACTCGATCCCAGGACCCTGGGATCATGACCTGAGCCGAAGGCAGTCGCTTAACTGACTGAGCCACCCAGGCGCCCCTATGGGTGTTTTTAAAATAACAACCAGATATTATTATTTTTTAAAGATTTATTTATTTATTTATTTATTTATTTATTTATTTATTTATTTTGGAGAGAGAGTGTGGCAGGGAGGGGCAGAGGGAGAGGGAGAGAGAATCTCAAGCCGACTCCATGCTGAGTGTGAAGCCCTATGTGGAGCCCCATTTCACAGCCCTGAGATCACGACCTCAGTGGAAACCAGGAGTCAGGCGTTCAACTGACTGCACCACCGAGGCGCCCCAACCACATATTATTTTTAAGAAAATAATTAAAAAAAAAATTCCATGGTTTGATTACTTGTTAAAGGGGAAAAAGTATTACTTCATATACTTTATATTTTTATTAATTTATTTTAAAGATTTATTTATTTTGAAAGAGAGAGAAAACAGTGGGAGGGGCAGAGGGAGAGGGAAAGAGAGAATCTAGAGCATACTGACTGCTGAGTGTGGAGCCCAATGTGGGGTTCCATCTCACAACCCTGAGATCACGACCTGAGCCAAAACTAAGAGTTGGATGCTTAACCGGCTGAGCCACCCAGGCACGCCATGTACTCGTTATTTTTATATGTTCTAGATTTCAAAACATTCTGTCATTTAAGAGAAGGAAAGTTTAACTATTAATTAATACTTCTGGGGTTTTATCATTATTAGTGTTTTCTAACTTTATAACATATGCTATATATATATGCATAATATAAGCTAAACTATTGACAAGAGTTTACATGATTCCACTGGACATGTTTTTTAAAAGGTATAGAATTATTGGGGCACCTGGGTGGCTCAGTTGGTTAAGTGTAGGGCTCTTGGTTTCAGCTCAGGTCATGATCTCGGGGTTGTGAGATCAAGTCCCACGTCTGGCGCCATGCTCAGCTTGGAGTCTGCTCCAGATTCTCTCTCTCCCTATCCCTACCCCCTTTGCTCCCCTCTAAAATAAATAAATAAATAATACAATACAAAAAGACAATCTTTAAAGATTTTATTTATTTATTTATTTATTTGACAGAGAGAGACATAGAGAGAGAGGGAACGCAAGCAGGGGGAGAGGGAGAGGGAGAAGCAGGCCTCCCGCTGAGCAGGGAGCCCGATGCGGGGCTCGATCCCAGGACCGTGGGATCATGACCTGAGCTGAAGGCAGACTCTTAACGACTGAGCCACCCAGGCGCCCCCAAAAAGACAATCTTTAAAAAAAGGTTTAGAATTATTTGCCCGCTTAAATAGAATTCTGCTTAGAATAGATGCTGAGGGGCACACTAAATAATTTATTGAGGTATCCCTGATATTTTATGATGAGTAAATTAAGTTGACTTTAAGTGCAATAACAATTATTAATTGCCTTGGATTAAATTGTTTTCATTTGTCTTTATGTTTATTCCAATAAATGTATGAAATCGCATAAAAATGTGTCAAGTGAATGCTGTTGATTAGAAAATGGTTTGTAGCTTAGGATTCTAAGACTCAAGATTCAGTGAAAACAGTAATAAGGTCTAAGGACTATTTCTAGTATTTCAGAAAGCCTGATGAAAATACTATGTTATGATAAGGCTGCACCAGCTAACCGAAAGGCCAAGTGTTTTCGCTCTGGCAGGAGTTTTATTGCCTTTATATGGTGACCTTATTTATTTCTGTATCTGGCACACAGTAATTGTTAATGTTGTTGAGTGACATGCTGATCAGAATAGATGATTTAGTCATGTTAATATTGAGTTATTTAAAGAAAATGGAAAATAGTGTGGTAGATAAAAGGATTTTGAAATATTCGGGCGTATGTAATAACAGTAAAACTGGCGGTGAAAAATTTGGGAACTACTATACATACTACTACTGCTAATACAAATTTGGTTGTTTTGAATAACTACCATTTGCCTCTTGACTCTAACTCTGACTTAATTTCTTTTGGTAGGGTATTTTAAGCCTTGAATATTGTGTGGGTATTATTGGTGGCAAACCTAAACAGTCATACTACTTTGCTGGATTTCAAGGTCAGTGATTTAGTAAAATATATTTCTTTATTGTTTTCTTTTATAAGTCAGAAAGTTAATTTGGGATCATTTGGAAACAGGATGATTAACAGAGCAAAATGCGTACCTTATAAATTCATCAGTCCTACCATAGCCACTCATTTGTCATTTGGTCCACAACATAATTGGATTCTGTAAAATGTATGTTTAATTTCTGTTATTGCATAAACAAGCATAATTTATTGGTTTCACTAAACTTCAGAAGACATTGCTGCCACATTCTGGCAGTTACTATTTACATATTTACTTTTTACCAGTTTTAGTGGTGCTAGTTGATGATAAAATGACAAGCAATATGTTCTTCCTGTCAGGATAAAGTAGTGCAATACATTTTTCATATGTAAACTGTAGAATATAATTGTGTGTTTGTGAAAGTAATTTTATCACCAAAAATTAAATGACAGTCTCATCACTTTATAAAAATTCTGCTTATACAAGCATATTTGATTATGCAAAAGTTAATCTGTCCTGTGCAAACCTATGTTTCAGTCAATGAATATCAGTCTGGCAAGCTATTACTCCCAGGTTTTTTTCAGCTATTCTACATAGAAATTGGATTGTAAGCAGTGTAATAATAAGGTGTTTTTTGAATTACTTGTCTTCTGTTTTGTCCTTGTAGATGACAGTTTGATTTACATGGATCCTCATTACTGCCAATCTTTTGTAGATGTCAGCATAAAGGATTTCCCTCTTGAGGTACTATGGATAAAGAGCTGGTACTGTTTTCTTACCATATGAAGCAAACTCTAAGTATGTAGAGATGTGCTAGACAGCTATGCTTTTATGGTATTACAAGTTAATAATATTTTACTGATTTATAAAACCATACTCCACACAGTGGTCAAAGGTTAAATAATTTGTTGCTGAATTTTAATTTATGACACACTTTCTTCTTCATTTATCTTTGTCTCTAACTGGTTAGATATCCTAGCCCTACCAAAATAAATGATCAAGCCTCCAAGTTATTTTGTAGATAAACAGCTAAATATTACTGAAGAATTTAAAATGTTAGGCATGTTTAATAAAAAGAAAAAGGGGGGGGAAGAAAAAGATGATGGAGTTGGGTTAGAATGACAAAGTGACTTGAGACTACCTGCTAAATTATTTTATTTATTTTATTTTTTTAAAGATTTTTAAAATTTATTCATTTGAGACACAGAGATACAGAGAGAGAGAGAGCACGAGCAGTGGGAGAGGCAGAGGGAGAGGGAGAAGCAGACTCCCGGCTGAGCCAGGAGCCCGATGTGGGGCTCGATCCCAGGACCCTAGGATCACGACCCCAGCCGAAGGCAGACGCTCAACCATCTGAGCCACCCAGGCGCCCCCCTGCTAAATTATTTTAAGTATAATAGTTGAGTCTTAGCCCCTAGTTAAGTTTTTCAAGAGCTAAGTTGGGTTTCTAATATTTGTTTTAGCTCTGATTTTTTTTTTTTAAGATTTTTATTTGAGAGAGAGAGAGAGCACAAGCAGGGAGGAGAGGGAGAAGCAGGTTCCCTGCAAGCAGGGAGCACAATGTGGGGCTTGATCCCAGGACCCTGAGATCATGACCTGAGCCGAAGGCAGATGCTTAACCAACTGAGCCACCCAGGAGCCCCAGCTTTGATTTTTTTTAAAGATTTTATTTATTTATTTGAGAGAAAGAGAGAGAGCACGAAGTTGGGGGCAGAAGGAGAGGGAGAAGCAGACTCCCGCTGAGAAGGGAGCTGGATGTGGGGCTCAATCCCAGGACTCTGAGATTGTGACCAAGCCGAAGGCAGACTAGCTGACTGAGCTGCCCACGTGCCCATTTTAGGTCTGATGTCTTAACATATTGTTTTCCTTTATGTCGGGTCATTTGTGATCCAGTATTTTATTTTTAAATTTTATTATTACTTTATTTCTTTAAAGATTTTATTTATTTATTTGACAGAGACAGACACAGTGAGAGAGGGAACACAAGCAGGGGGAGTGGGAGAGGGAGAAGCAGGCTTCCCATGGAGCAGGGAGCCTGATGTGGGGCTCGATCCCAGGACCCTGGGATCATGACCCAAGCTAAAGGCAGACGCTTAACGAGTGAGCCACCCAGGCGCCCCTATTATTACTTTATTTGTTTTTTATTTTTTTTATTTTTATTTATTTTTTATTTTTTTTGAAAGATTTTATTTATTTATTTGAGAGAGAGAATGAGATAGAGAGAGAGCATGAGAGGGGGGAGGGTCAGAGAGAGAAGCAGACTCCCCGCTGAGCAGGGAGCCCGACGTGGGACTCGATCCCGGGACTCCAGGATCATGACCTGAGCCGAAGGCAGTCGCTTAACCAACTGAGCCACCCAGGCGCCCTCTATTATTACTTTAAAAAATATTTATTTATTTAGTAATCTCTATGCCCACTGTGGGGTTTGAACTCACAACCCTGAGATCAAGAGTTGTACATTCTACCGACTGAGCCAGCCAGGCATCCCAGTGACACAGTATTTTAATTCAGAAAATTTTGAGAGTGCGTAAGTGAGACATGTAATTATTACATAGTTTTGGTTCTTGTTTTCCCAGTTGTTGCTTTTACAGACTTTTAAAATAATCATAATCACTTGAGTGGCATGGATCACTAATTCTCAAGGAAGTATGATTTAATATTTATCTTGGTAATAGCTTCCTAGCTAATATTAATATCTAGTAGTATTTAAAGGATAGATTATGAAAATAAACTGTAAGATTAAAATCTGGTTCTGAGGGGCGCCTGGGTGGCTCAGTCGTTAAGCGTCTGCCTTCGGCTCAGGTCATGATCCCAGGGTCCTGGGATAGAGCCCCACCTCGGGCTCCCTGCTCAGCGGGGAGTCTGCTTCTCCCTCTCCCTCTGTGCTCCACCTTCTTGTGCTCTGTCTCTGTCGAACAAACAAACAAATAAATAAAATCAATCTTAAAAAAAAATCTGGTTCTGAAAGATACATTATAAAACATCCTAGCATTCTTTGTAAACGATTACCTGAACTAAAAGTGCAAGTATTTTAAGGCCAGAGATAAGGTTTGCTTTCTGTTTTCTTCCTTCATAGTTTCTTACATGTAGACCTTAATAAATATTTCTAGTTGACTGATACTGTGGGAGGCGTGACAGAATTTTGCTATGTGAACCACGTTGTAATTTTCTTTCAGCTGCATGGTGGTCTTTTGGCACTGATTCCTGTGTCTAAGTTACATTTCCACTGTGCCATATTAACTCCTTAAAAAAGCAGATATTTGAAACTCAGATGGAAAATTATTCATAGCATTCTAATATTATCTAAAATAGGCAAATTAAAAGATTATTACTGTTGACTGTTTTAACCAGTAGAGAAGGACTATTCTTCTGATATTTTGAAAGATTCTACAAAGGAACCAGGTGAGTGACTATCCTGGTTATGTCTGCACTAGCAATATTAGAAAGGCTGTAGCTCACTATTGGGCGGCAGGTGCATCAATACAAGCTTGAAGTTGGGTGTTGGTAATGAGAATGGAAAAGAGGAAATGATTTTAAGAGACTTTGCAAAGTTTGGTGAAGTTATGTAACTCCTGAAATGCACAGAAGCATTTATTTCTTATACAGTAAGACACTGAGAAAGTGGGTTTAGATTTATATTTTTGAGATGCTGGTAGAGTATCTCCACCTATCTGGGTAATTCCTCTGGACAGTTTTTCATTTTTCTTAGTTCAGGGATTTATCTTAGGCTATTTAGTGAATAGTATCATTTATTTTTCTATGAGAGTGTAATACAAAAACTATAGCAAGTTGCTTTTCTACAGAAATAAAATTTTACTTTTTGCTTTTGATCATATTTTAAGCTTAAAATGCTCCAACTGGAGGTATTTTAACTACCCTATATTATTAGCCATCCTTGGCTTGTTATATAGGTTCTGTGTATTTATGCTATTGAAAATTTGCAATTGATTGACATAATTATATGAGCATTCTAAAACCACACTTATACCTCAATGATTAAAATTATTTTTTAAAGATTCAATTATTTGGGGGGGGAGGGGGAGAGGGAGAGAGAAAGAATCCCAAGCAGACTCCATACTGATCGTGGAGCCTGACATGGGGCTCGATCTCATGACCCTGAGATCATGACCTGAGCTGAAATCAAGAGTTGGATGCTTAACCAACTGAACCACCCAGGCACCCAAAATTATTTTTGAAAGGAATTTTTTTTGATCAATACTTGTTTTTGGTCAATAGATGGAGAAATTAAAATCTTAGCTCTTTTATTCAATTCCATGTAAGAAATCACTTAGTGAGTGCTTTGAGTCCAATAGAATTATGAAAATTTAAGAAAGTATGATATCTGAATATTTGAGATTAAAGAGGAGATTTAGCAGATTACATCTTTTGTTGTTCTTATGGTAGTGAATTCCTACATATTTAGAGTTGAACTTTTAAAATTTTGAAACCAAATCAGACCAAGTATTCTTTTTTATTTTTTTTAAAGATTTTATTATTTATTTGAGAGAGAGACACACAGTGGGCACAAGTGGGGGGAGGGGCAGAGGATGAGGGAGAAATGTGTGTATTTAATAAGATTTCTCAAACCAGAGACTATTGCTTCATGTTATTTATGATGCACTTTCAGAATGACCGGTTTTAACTCTTATAAATAACAAATTGTGTTCTATTATGTTTTTGCATTTTTTTTATTGTTATGTTAGTCACCATACAGTACATCATTAGTTTTTGATGTAGTGTTCCGTGATTCATTGTTTGTGTATAACACCCAGTGCTCCATTCAGTACGTGCCCTCCTTAATACCCATCACTGGACTAACCCATCCCCCCATCCCCCAAATTCTATTCTATTATTAAGACAATATTTGATTTACTAAATACTAATATTCTACTAATAATGCAAGAAAAGTCTTATTAATAGACATGTTAGTCTGTTGTGATTCCTGGGCCCCCATTTTCAAGTTTCAGATTTTAGGATATCCACACAGTGGTGATTATTTTAATCTGCCCTAGTAAAATCAAAGAATAGTGACATTAAAGCTTAAGAATGATGTGATGTGATTAGATAGTTAGATGAGTGAATTCATCAGTGAAAGATGTACGCTTTATGAATTACACATGTGAACTGCAGTTAGTAGGAGGTGCTTTATAGTAAGGGTATTCTCTAACTATCTTAGGAAGCTCCATCTAAATCACCAAAATAGCATAGCTACACCTAAAAGTATTTGTTTCAGTATTATTTGTATGTTTAGGTAATAGGATCCACTATTCCAAAAAAATAAGCCTAGACAGTACTTGGTATTTAGTAGGCACCTAGTAACTATTTGTTGAGGCAGTGAATAAATAATGTATTGAAAAGTGAAATAAATGGGAATTAACTCACCTTGACTAATTTTTTCACAAACATATTTCATTGTCACAGAAGTGTATCTAGTAAATACTCCCTAAAATGTGTTTATAGAGGGTGCTACTCTTACCAATCTTCAGAATTTTAAAAATTAAAAAAGCAATTGTAAGTACATAGCTCAAAGCATTAGCACAAAGTAAATATAGCTGTGTAACACCCTTTGGGAAAATATTTTAAAGTCTAACTTGTTCTGCAATAAACAGAAATGATTCTGAATTATCAATTAATGTTGGCTTGACTTCAGAATCTTCTTGGGTGAGTGAAAAAATATAATTTTTAGTTTTAAAGTATAAAATGCCTCTTTGTAATATGAGTCCTAGTACTCATAAAGTTACACCCAATAGTAATTTCAGTTTTCATTTATCAGAGATTTATATCTGTGTTTTTGTGAATAATTTAAGAAGATCTTTATAGATACCAAAACAACCAGGAATAACACTGTAGTGTTTGTCATTACTATCTGTGATCATTGAGGCAATACAGTGAAACAACACTAAGCCTATTTGGTTTAGTCTTACTGGTTTTTACATGAAAACATAATTTAGCATAATGTAGGACATCCTTGTAGATGAGTTTAAAAAATACTTTCTTGGACCCTGTAAAAACCTTTGCCCCTTCTTTCTTATCCCCAAGTAGTAAAAACTAAGCATTCCTTATTATTGGCTTTGGAAGGAGTAGGGTGATTATTTTTAGATAGCTTATATGTACGTAGAATAACTTTTTAAAAAAAGATTTATTCATTTGAGAGAGAGAGAGAGAAAGAGAGAGAATACAAGTGGGGAGGAGGGGCTGGGGGAGAGGGGGTAGAAGCTGATCCCCTGCTGAGCCTGACACAGGGCTCCATCCCAGGTCCTGGGTTCATGACCTGAGCCGAAGGTAGACGCTTAACCGACTGAGCCACCCAGGCGCCCCTAGAATAATTTTTTAAATATGACCTAGAGCCTTTTGTGCCTTATACACTAATATACTCTTGTATATTGTTAACAAGTTTGTGTAGCTCTTCTGTGCCTTTTTAGATTTGTTTTCAATAAAACAGATAAATAAAGCAAGTGAAACAGTGTTGAAAAAAGTCCAACTAATACGATACTTGTGTTGACTCCTACTTTGGAGACTCGAGTTTAGTTAGGTTGGATCTCACTATATAAAGTAAGTATTGGCTAAGCATTTTATAGAAGTCATAGTTTTGAAAACACATTTGTTTGGCTATATTTACTGCAATGATAGTGGATTTGAATCTAATATATGATTGAACTATCTACAAGGGAAAAAAGCAGCTTGAATATACGCATTTTGCATATCCTCTTGTGATAACATGGGACACTAATTGGATCACCGGGATGGATATAGGGGGAGAGAAAAGAGTGATTTTGACTGATTTACCATGAACATAAATATGAAAGCCTATGAAAGCCTATGTATTTTAATAGATAGTTTCAAGTTAAAATCCCTTAGTTTTAGGTATTAAATGTAGGGAAATTTTAGTTTTATGGGTTCAAATTCAGCCTAGATCATTTTTCTTTTCTTTTCTTTTTGAGAGAAAGAACACATGTGCACAAGCAAGTGGGGGAGAGGCAGAGGGAGAGGGATGGGGAGGGAGAATCTTAAGCAGGCTCCATCCCCAGCGTAACTCAGATGGGGGTTCCATCTCACAACCCTGGGATCATTACCTGAGCCAAAATCAAGAGTCGGATGCTTAACCGACTGAGCCACCCAGGTGCCCCCATATCATTTCTTAATTGAGCTTATTCTTTAATTAAAAAATACAGAATATACAACAAAGAATTTCTCACACCTGTCTACCATCTGCCCAGTTTTCTCTCTGTCCCCTAAACTTGTTAATTTTGGTATATCCTTACAGTTCATTTATATAAACATAAACAAATATAAATATATATATATATATCTTTATGGCCCTCCTTTTTTACATGTAAACCTTTTTTTATACACAGAAAAACAGACTTTGGTAGCCTCAGTGATTTTTAAGGACAAGATATCTGAGCATTCAAGCAGTTAAAAAAAAATCTTTTAGGCAAAGCACCAGAATGTGGTGGTGAAGGAAAAAAAACTGGAGTGATTAGCTTTATATTCTTCCCTTTTCTTTTGTATTTTCTAAAGATCCCAGACTCTACCAGTTATCTATATCCCATTAGCAAGAGCAGAGAGGCTAGCGCAGCTTTCCCAGCCAATTTATATCTGTGGCACTGTGACCACATGAGAAAAGTGAACTAAAAGGGACAGGACTGGTAAGGAGGAGAGCAAGGACCATAAGAGAACAGTTTTGAACTGTGTCCCATATGGGAATAAACAAGAATTTAAAGTAAAGCATAGAAGAGGGGGTTGGGAGAATATGCAATTATGTACTGATTGTGTCAACCGCTAAAACTCTGAAGTTGACCTCTTTTCATATCATAATGGAACATTTACATAAATCTGTGTATTTGTTTATAAAGTCTTGGTATCCTTATTAAAGGATTTTTAAACATTAAAAAAAAATCTCAAAAAAGGGGCGCCTGGGCGGCTCAGTCGGTTAAATGTCTGCCTTCGGCTCAGGTCATGATCTCAGGGTCCTGGGATCGAGCTCCCTGCTCAACGGGGAATCTGCTTCTCCCTCTGCCCTCCCCCCAGCCCTGCTTGTGTTTGCTCTCTCGCTCTCTCTCTCTCAAATAAATAAATAAAATCTTTAAAAAAAATCTCAAAAAAACCCACCAAAACCCCAGGCTTAATTGAATTTTCATAGAAATAACTAACTTGATTCTAAACCTTGTACTAGCTTATGTATGTCTTTTCCAGTGGCACATTTTCCCTCCCTTCTGCAAGTGTTCGAAATGGACATCACTTTGACACACGTGTTTTCTTTTACAGAATGGCACTAATGCCACAGAAGGTGGAGATGTGAATTGAATGTAAACAATGTTGGCTGTCATGTTTTACAGCTTTGGAGAGTGAAAAGGACCATTTACATAGGACAGACTAAAACACTGTTTGAAAGCATATTTATGAGAAAAGCTAGATGGCAAATTTTAAATTAAGTAATATCTTGTATATATTCAAGTCCATCAAATAAAACTAAATTAATCCTAAAGAACTTTTAAAATTGCAGACATTCCACTGTCCTTCTCCCAAAAAGATGTCATTTCGAAAAATGGATCCTAGCTGTACAATAGGATTTTACTGTCGAAATGTTCAGGACTTCAAACGAGCTTCTGAAGAAATCACTAAGGTAATTTTATTTAAAATATTATAATATTTGTAAATGACCTAAATTTTATTAGAGATAACCTATCAGAGGACAAAAATCTGTAAATTATTCTTTTGTAAATTTTCCCCTTGAATGTTAATATTATTAGGAATATTGTGAACCAGAAAATAAAACTATTTGGGAACTCCTAGCCTTTGAGACTAATGAAATCAACTAGTGACCAGCTGAAAGTATCCATTGCTCCACTAGGTGGCACTGTTGAAATAAAAATCCCTTTGCAAACTAGCCTTGTGCAAGCAATTAGGTTATATTTTATTTGAAGAGGATTTTAAAAGGGCAATACCTTAGGGGGTAGAAAAAAATTAATGAAGTATTTGATCAAGCCAAATTGTGCATTATTTCTTGTTAGTCCAAGTGCTTCTTTGATTTTTTTTTTAAAGAGAAATGGTATTTTTGGATTTCTCAGAGCTGCTTTATAAAATGAGCTGTGTTGTTACCTTCCAATAAGCTTGTCTAATATGATCTGTTCTACTTATAGGATCTTTGAAATAGGTTTATTTAACTCCCTCTCATTACCTTTAAACTTCTGCATTTTTTTGGTCCTTGAGTACTGCTAAAACATTTATAGAACCTTAAGGTCTGTCTGTATTTAATACTTTAGAAAATAAAAAGGATTACTTATTTAGGAAGTAAGCATAACTGGATGGCTGTCTTTATTAGTATCAATAATTATAGGCTATCATTTTATGGTAAGTAAAACCAATACTAGACTCATTTTTTGGAATTTTTAACTTGAGCTCAGGTGTAATAGTACTCATTACTGCTTTAATTTCCAGTTAGTTTTCTTCTGGAAAATGGACCTGATGGGTTGAAATTTGATTTTTACAATGTAAGAATAGAATGAAAAAGTTAAATAAAAAAGTTTCATATAAGCTTAGTTTACTTGACCTGCCCTGCAAAAGAGGAAATTTAACAGGAAGATGACAGAAAAATGAATGAGAGGAGAAAATGAGATATGTGAGAACCTTTCCTTATTCTACATTTCTCATAGTTGTCGTCTTTTCATTCTCCTTTTTAACCCAGAGGGCCAAGTGAACGGAACAAAATGTGTCTTCTCCGTTTCCCCCCTCTTTTAATTACTTGAAGTTATTATATACATTTGTTTAATTTTTCTTTGGCAACTCTGTCTTTATAAAGTATCATGTCAAATATGTGCTAAAATACACAAATCCAGCTGATATTATAATATAGAGTGATGTTGATGACCATTTCCCATTTGAAGCCCTGTTGCTGTTTATGCTAGTTTATTTTCTCTCTAGGTGAAAATAAGTGTGTTTAAAACAGTAAAGTAGTCTATTCCTAGAATAGAAACAAATCAAATTATTACCAAATTGAAGAAACAAGATGAACAAATGAGTTGCATGTTGATGTTTTCTGATTAAAACTTACAGTTTTTGTGGGTTATATATATATATGTATATATATATAATATATTGCCTATATATTTATAAGTGTATGTATTTATATATATTATGGTTTTTACATGGTAAAAATACTTAGAAATTATTGCTCATGATGCATCAGAGTAATATGCAATATTTAAACAAAGGGAAACCATATTGAAATATCATTTGGAAGTACCGAGAATTTTGCCAGAGTCAATTAACTTTATTTAATAATAGTGTTGTTCTTAAGTTAATAGCTTTTCATAGCAGTATCAAAAACTCTCTTTGTTGATTAATAACTTGATCATTTACTTTTGCTTGGAAGGTTGTAAGTTAAATAGTTTTCCTTTTCATCTTAAAAACTGAACTTGGCAGTTTTATGTTAAACTTACTTTTTCTCTTTAAAAATTAAAACAATTTAAATTATTTGTTTCAATACAGGATATAATTTCAGTTGTCTCATTTTGAAAATAAAGCTAGGTAGCCTAGATTCTCATGTTTAATTTGTAATGCTATATGGATGAGTATTCTAATGCCTTATACTATATGATTTTTAAAATATTAATAAAAATTGTGAAATTAATTTAGTGTTTAGCAGAGCTCAGCCCAGCAAGTATCTGAGTAACTACCATGTTGAAAGTATAAAATGACCAAGCCATAATCCCTACTTTTGAACAGTTATAAGGCTTCTGCCCTCAAGTAGCATTTATAGGCCAGGAGAGGGAATAAGACAAGTACATATACATTACATTGAATATGATAAGCACCCATACAGAAATAGAAAAAAATTGACAGAAGAAGGAAGGATGCTGAAATGAGAGCAATGTCACATCCAAGTCAAAGTTCTTTATTGTGATGGTGATATTTAATTTGGTCCTTAAAGTGTAGGCTTAAGGAGAAGGAAGGTTACTTCAAGCAGAGGAAGTAACAAGAGGAAAGGTATTGGAAAAGGAAAATGTAGAGCTTGTCTAGAGAATGGCGATTAGTCCAATTTGTTAGGTGCCAAGGGTACATGTAGAGTAGGATTTCTGTCTTCTGACTGCCTAAATTAGGATCCTCTATGACTTGGGAGTCTGCAGTTCTAACAAGCCTCCCAAGTAGTCTTGTACAACAAATTTGAGAACTACTGGTGGAAGATTGCAACCCAAAGTGTGATACTTGATGTTTTTAGGTAGCACCAGCATACATATTTTAATCTATATGTATTTATTTATATTCATATTAGAAAAATATAACTGGCATATTAAACATGTGATTTCCTGTTAGTGATTTGTACAAGGCTATTTAAGTTAAAAACTATGGAAAGAAAAATAATCATTAATCGTAACAGAGATGGCGTACATAAAAAAATAATGAAGGAAGCATGTATGTGTCCAAGGCTTGGGAAACACTGCTGTAGAAACAGCAAAGGATGAGGCTAGAAAAGGAAGTTGGATAATATTGTGGAGAGTCTTGAATGCCAAGCTGAAGAGGTCTGTAATTTAGCAATATGTTGATTTTATTAAATTAGTTTTTAATTTCAAGCATACAGAAATATAGAGAATAACATAATAAATACCCATGTGCTACCATTGAGCATAAGGAAAAAAAATACGTATATAATTGAAGCATCTTAACCTTTCCCAATCTTTTTCTTTTCCTTCCTTCCCAGTGGTAACTATTATCCTAAGTTAGTATATAAAACTCATATTTTATATTATATCCATAAACAACATATATTACTTTGCATGTTATTAAATTTATCATAAATGGTATGTTTATATGAAAATGTATATATCCTGCAATTTGCTTTTTCATTTAATAGTGACTTAGAAATTAGATCTATACGTATTGGTCTAGCTTATTCATAATTGAATAGTAGTACATTTTGCAATATACTACTTTTTATTTAAACTGTCTTTTGTTGATGGTCATCTAGCTTGTTTTTCAATTACAAATAATGTTTTTAAGAATATTCTTGTTTATATCTCTTCATTTACGTGTACTACATTAACTGGGATTATTACAGTAGATACCCTAGATACACACTAGAGTGGAATTGCTGGGTCATAGGGTATGCATATTTTTAGATTTGCTGGATATTGTTAAATGCTCTCCAAAGTAATCATACCAAGCAGTATATGAAAATTTCCAATGATTCACATTCTTATTAACACTTGATATTGTAAGACTTTTATACTTTTAACCAATCTCATGGATATAAATCTCATGGATATAAATATATATAACTACATAGTATCTCTTTGTAGTTTTAATTTATATTTCTCTGATTAATAGTGAAATTGAGCATCTTATCAAAGTTTATTTGTCCTTTGGTTCCCCTTTTGTGAGTTTATTTATTTCCTTTCTCTAATTCTCTGTAAGGTTATTTGAGTTGAAGGAAATCAAATCAAATTTATAATTCTGGATACTACCACTTGTTGGCTCAATGTGTTGTAAACATATTCTCCCAGGCTACTATTTTCACTTGTTAATGGTGTCTTTAATTTTAGTCAAATTCGTAAATCTTTTTCTTTATGGGCTTTGAATTTTTTATCAAAGAAATCTGTAATAACCAAAGTCACAAACAAATTTCCTACATTTCTTCCAAAAGTTTTATGTTTCACATTTAGAACTTGTATATGTCTTAAGATCTGCATCTTTTTGGGGGAAACATGGATAACTGGTTGTTCTAGCGTTATTTATTAAAAAGCCTAACCTTTCTTCATTGATTTGTAATGCCTTCTTCAAAGACTTGGATGAGGACAGAGCTGTGGGATGGGAGAGGAAGGAACTGTTTTGAGAGTTAGTGAAAGTAGAATCTATAAGACCAAGCAGTTTGTGGGACTTGAGGGCAAGTGAAAGGGAGAGCCCCAAAACAGTCTGCTGTACATCTATCTGAGTGTCTAGGAGAAAAAAATTAATAGTTCATTAATATGACAGTTCAGGTAATCAACAAGATTTGAGTGCTCTCACCCCTACCATTCTGCCAAAGCTCCTCTCAGGGTCACTAATGCCCCCCACATTGCTAAGTCCATTGGTCATATCTTAGTCTTCATCCCACCTATCCTAAACTTAATATTTGCCATAGCTGAACACCCACTACACCTTCATACATCTTCTTCATTTGGCTTCTACAACCACTCTCTTGGTTTTTCCCATTCTTCACTAGTTTTTCCTTCTCAATTCTCCTTTGTCTGCTCTTCTCCCCAGTCTCTTAATGTTGGAGCACCCCATGGCTTAGTCTTCAGTTCTCACATCTTTTTTATCTTGGTGATTTCATCTAGTCCTATAGCTTTAAATATCAATTATAAGTCAACTGAAACCAAGATCATGTCTTTAACTCAAACCTCTTTTTCCAATTATAGATTATGTATCTCCAAATGCCATTCAGCATCCTTTGTATGTCTGATGCACATTTCCAAAATCAAATTCTGATCTTCCTTTTCAAGCCTGTTTCTGCTCATAATTTTCCTCATCTCATTTAAGGGCAAATTTATCTGCTAAGGCCAAAAGCTTGGAGTTATCCTTACCTCCTTTCTCTCTCTCATATCCTATAACCAATTAGATGTTCAATATATATCTAGAATCAGACCACTTTTCACACCTCTACTGATACTATTATGGTCTGCAATGGCCTAATTTGGTTCTAAACCCCCATCCCCCAAACCTATTCTTGATTTAGCAGCCTCGCTGATCTTCCTTTCCTCAGAAACCTGCATTGACTTTTCAGTTCACTTATAAATTAAAAAAACTCTTACCATATCCTCCAAGGCCCCAGATGATGTGTATCTCCATGCCCCATTTCCTCACCTCAAACCCTCATCTTCTTACTCTACCCTCTTTCACTCTGCTTGAGTCATGTTGGCCTCCTTGCAGATGTCTAACCTAATGGCGATGGACTGGAATGCTTTTTTCCTCAGATATCTGTGGGACGGATTCCCTTGCTTCCTTTAATTAAGTCTTGGCTCAGATGTCTCCTCAGTGAGGCATAATCTGAGCACCTTATTTAAAGATGCAGTGTTCCCCACCATTCCCTCTTACCTTGTCATTTTATTTTTTTCTTAGCACTTACTACTTTCTAATACACTATATAATTTACTTATCTATTATATTTATTATCTGTCTTCCCCAGTGGAATATAAACTTCACAAGGGCAGGAATGTTTTGCCTGTTTTAGGTCATTGATGTATCCCAAAGCATCTAAAACAGTGCCTGGCCCATAGTAAGTACGCACTATGTTGAATGATGACTGTCTGGAGCTGGGTATGCACTGGTGAACAAGAAAGTTATGACTCCTAGCTTCATGAACATATGTCTAAGTGGACAAGATGAACGTTAAATCCACAAGTGGATAACAAAAATTTAAAATTCCATAAAAATATAGTGTTATGGACAAGAAAAATAGGAAACATATAATTTAATTTGGGGAGTACAAATTTTATAAGATTTATCCGTTGCATTTTCCTTAAGGTCCAGAGAAAAGTCTGGGAATCATCCTGGATCCCTTGCTCTATCTCACAACCCATGCCCAAAATTCATCAGCAAAGTCTATCATCTCTCCTTTAGAATATATTTAGAATTTGGTGACTTCTCACCATTACCATTATTACCCTGGTACACCATTATATCTTCCTTGGGATTATTGTAGTAGCTTCTTAACTGATCTCCCTTGTTCTGTCTATAGGATATCTTCTAAGTATAGCAGCCTGAATGATCTTGTTAAAATGGTAACTAACATCATGTTACTTTTTAATTCAAAACTCTGCAGTAATTTTTTAACTCAGAGTAAAAGCCCACTACTCTTCCAGTTACCTATAAGGCTTTCTATAAATGGAATCTCCCTCTATCCACCCCCCACCTGACCTTATCCCCTTCCTCTCTCAAGTCCAGCCACACTTAGCTTCCTTGAAAATGCTAGGTGTCCTTCGCTTTCAAGGATTCTGCTTGTTTTCCTGTGCCTGAAATTCTCTTCCTGCAGATATTCTCATGATTCTCTCCTTCACTTTTTTCAGGTCTTTACTCACCTGTCACCTTCTTAGTCTTTTCCTGGCCACCCTTTATGTATTCGTTATTTCATTCTTTCCTTGTTTTAGTTTTCTCCTTAGCATATTCACTTAAGTACACACACACACACACATTCTGTTATATCATATATAAACACATTACGTATATTTAATTTATTTACCAGTTTTCTACTCTACTGGAATGTAATTTCAATAAGGGGTATTTGTTGGTTTTGTATATTATTGTTTCCCCAGTGCCTAGAACTGCCTGTCACATTGGAGGAATCCATAAATATTTGTTGAATGAAGGAATGAAAGAGATTTTGTAATAAGTTTGTCTTATAAATTAGCAAGGAGCTCAGTAATTGAATTATAGCAAATCTAGTATGTTTTCACCTATTTCTTCTGTTGTATTTTCTTCTTTTTTAATGGCTGTATTATTTCTTCTCCCCAAGGAAATTAATTATAGTAATTTTGAAATTTTCTTCTGCTTTTTTTGCTGTTTCTGTTTCCTTCTGGATCCTTTTTTGTTTTTGCTTTCATCTTCCAGTTCTCCCTTGGATGCTTTCCCTCAAATAACTGGTGATCTTCTGTGTCTGTTTATACTTAAGAATGAGGCACTAAAGAGGTGAGTAGAAGTTCTGTGTGTTTGAGCATGGCTTTTTAGCTGGTGATTTTCAATATTAGGATGATCAGGTGATGAGTATGCCTTTTCATTGGGTGACCTCCAAGTGTTAGTAAGTGATAATCTTTTCTCTGGAGTTGTCCCATTTTTTTTTCATAGAGGAGTTCTGCCATCTCCCTGTGAAATGTAAGTTGCTTGCTGGTGCTTTAGGACCAAGAAGTGAAGGATGCTGAAGGGCCCTCCAGTTTAATATTTTTAGAGTCTCACTTAAATCTTTAGCTTTTGCAGTCATCACTGTGCCTGGTGTACTAAAGGCCGTATCTTTATTCAGTTTTTCCAAAGAATACATCTTTATTTTTCTGTCTGTAGGATGTCTAGTGTGGAGCAAAGAAGGGTATTGGTTGTGAGGAGGGACCTGGGAATTGAGTCTGTATGTTAGGCTTTCATTGAGTTTCCTTGTTTTCAGTTTTGTGTCTCACCTCTGTTTTTGTGCTTTTATATACTCTTCGTCTCCAAGTTCTGCAGGGTGAACTTGCTCACTTTTCATAAGTATCCTGCCAACACATCTCTTTCCCAATCCCTGAACTTAGATTATATCTCCTCTGCTCTGCTGTCTTGGAAAAAGGCCTGATGTAGGTTATTGTTATCTTATCTCACATCCTCTATTCCTCCTTTTTTTTTTCACTTGTTCTCAGCCTAAAGATAATTGTAAGATAAAATTACTATTTTTTAATGATAAACTTAACTGCCTAATAGTACTGATGTTTGAGACCAGAAAATCTCAAATAAAAATGTGAGTATTAGGAAATTGTTTGATTATGGATGTCCACACAGGAAAAAATATTTACAAGTAGCCAGCTGTCCTCTAGCTATAGAACAAAATTTATATTACAGCCATTGAATCCTAGTATCTAAGAGATCTTAGAGGTTACTCAATCCAAAGCTAACATTTGTGGAGTCCTTACCATATGTTTGATATTGTGCTACACACTTGATATACATTATTTCATTTAATCTACACAAACCTTCTGAGGTAGGTACTGTATCCCCTTGTACACATGTGGAATCTTGTACTTACAGAGGTTCAGTAACCTTCATAAAGGTCACAACTAATAAATGATAGTGCTGAGATTCAAAACTCAGACAGTTTAACTTTGAGAGTATATGCTCGTAAGCACTATTCTCTACAGTCTTCTATTTATCCATCAATCCACATGGTCCAGACAGTTGACTATCTAGTCTTCAGTTCAGGTAGTGGTGAGCTAAGTATTTTCCTTGGAAGTCTTCAATTTTTGGACAGACCCTTATTGTTAAAAAAGCATTTCTTATATTGAGTTGGAATCATTCTCTATGTAACTTTTACTCCTTCATCGCACAAAGCAGGAGAATAAGTTTACTTCTTCTAGAACAAACATTCCCATTTTCTCCAATGGTATGCAATTTCTCATACCCATTGCTATTTTGGTAAATGTCTTTTTGTAAACACCTTAGTGTGTCAGGTTTATGTTCATGATTATATTTCCCCTCCTAGTTCTATATTCTCCAAGTGAAATCTGAGGGATATTTTTCTTTCATAGGTCTTCTTTACTTCTGGGATTTAATGATAAGAACTCTGATTCTTTTAAAGTCTTCAGGGACTTATTGTTTAGTTGGGAAGACATGAAATGGATATTAAAGTAAAATGACTGTAAAAATATATTTAGTAAATACTAACATTGTGATAATAATGGCAGCAATAATAGCCAACATATTAGAGGCCAGGAAATCTTCTGAGTACTTTACATATATTAATTGATTTAATCCTCACCACTTTGTGGCATAGATGCTATCAATACTGACATTTTACAGCCTAAGGCAAATGAGTCAGTCTAGTTAAGTAACTTGCCCAGGGTCATATAGTTTGTAGGTATTAGCCAGGTTCGGAGCAGAGACTAAGTTCCATAGTCCATGTTTGTAATCCTTATGCTACACTAGACGATCTGTATGACTTTGGAGAAAGCTATAAGCACTTCAGAATGAGGTACTTGGCAGTGGGCTGGAGCTTTGAGGACTGACTGAGTTTGTATGATCAGAAAGGAAGTATGAAGGGCAGCTAGATGATAGGAACATCATGAGCAGAAACATTACAGTAGAATGTTATGGACTGTTTATGGTTGAATGTTATGAAGTAGAATGTTTAATGTGGCTAACAAGGGCCTGGATGATCTGGCTCTTGTGTACCAACCGTTCTTCCTTTTTTCTTCTACCCTGGAGCCACACTAGCCTTTTTTCTGTTCTTTGAACATGCTGAGTGTACTGGCATCCTAGGCCTTCGTACTAGCTGATTTTCCTACCTGGAGTGTTCTTCTCCTAAAACTCTAATGTGTGGTTGCTTATTGTCATTTGGGTCTCAGCTTGACCTTTTCTGACCACAGAACCTACAGCAGCCTTCCCGTCCTTCCTTACCACATTACCCTGTTTTATTTTTATCATGGTTCTCCTCTCTGAATGGTGTGCAAGCACCATTAGTTACCTGTTCTATATCCACCTCTTTTTTGTGGTTATTTTGCTAAGAGAATTCTGCTTTTGTTTGGGGGGACAGTGTACCCAAATATTCATTTTTCTTGGTCTCCTTTGTATTTAAGCACAACTTGGCCAGTGAAAGATAAGTGGATGTGTGCTGGAAGTATCTGGGAAAAATTTTGCTCTTCTGATAAAATGGTAGATTTAGATGTGGTGCTGTCAGTCCCCTTATATCTGTCTGCCCCTGCCTTGAATGTGAACTCAACACCAGGGGTTTCAGTAGTACTTTGTGATCATGAGGGAAAGGCCAAGAGAATTGTAGGAACTGTTTAACATCTATTAACCAAAGCCAGCAATGTCAGACTTTTTGTTATGTGATAACAATTCCTGGTACCTAAAGCCATTGTTGTATTTTAGCTTACTTTTTGTCAGTTGGCACAAAAACCATTCCTAATTAATAAAGATGATGTTATCAATGATAGAAACCTGGAGAAGTCTGGAAGGGAGCTAATTTTGGGAGGCAGAAATGATCATCAGTTTGAGTAGATACTGCAGCATGCCTCTACTTACTGTAGGAAGCGGTATAGTATAGTGGTTGTAACAGAACCAGACTGCTTAAGCTTAAATCCTGGCTCTGTGAGTTACTAGCTGTGTGAACTTGCACAAGTCACCTAACCCCTCAACTGTAAATTATGTATAATAACAAAGCCTAACAGAGAGATGGCTGAAACTGAGAGTAGATAATATTAAAAGATTTTATTTATTTATTTGAGAGAGAGAGCACACGGCAGTGGGAGCAGCAGGCTCTGCTGAGCAGGGAGCCCGATGCGGGGCTCGATCCCAGGATCCTGGGATCATGAGCTGAGCCGAAGGCAGATGCTTAACAACTGAGCCACCCAGGCGCCCCAGATAATATTTTTGAGAATATAGAATATATAAAGAAGATAAATGATCAATAATTGATTAATACCTGCATTTTAGGATGTAGGAATAAGTGGAGTCAATGAAGGAGATAGAGAAGAAATAGTTCAGAAAATAGGAGAAACAGGAAAGCAAAATTACAGAAATCAAAGGAAGTGAATATTTTAAGAAAGTAATGCTTAGAAGTATTAGTTGCTGGAAAAATATCAAGAGAATAGGAACTAATAAAAGCCTTTTTTTTTTAAAGATTTTTTATTTATTTATTTGAGAGAGAGAGAATGAGAGAGAACACATGAGAAGGGGGAGGGTCAGAGGGAGAAGCAGACTCCCTGCCGAGCAGGGAGCCCGATGTGGGACTCGATCCCGGGACTCCAGGATCATGACCTAAGCTGAAGGCAGTCGCTTAACCAACTGAGCCACCCAGGCGCCCAAAAGCCTTTTTTATTTCAGGACCAGAAGAGAGTATTTTCAGTATAGCGAGGGGTAAAAGTTGGGTTACAGTAATTGAGCAGAGAGAAGACAGGAATGAGTATCACATGTACATTTAACTTACTTCAGTTCAGCTACATGAACTCTTGCAATAAAACAGGAATGTATTTAACCATGTGTGCTCTTTATTACATACTCTAATATAGACTGTAGTGTGTTGTACATTTATACATGTTACGGAATAGGGTTGGACACACAAGACTATACATAACACCCTTTAAACAATTTAAAGGCCTTTTGAAAATAATTTTGACTATGTTGATTTTGACTGTATTTGATTTTCACATTATGGGCTGACTTTAGAACCTAACCACTACATAAAAAGTAGCTCCACTGTGAACATAATGTTGAATATAGACCACATAGATCTAGACTGCTCTGTACTGGGTATAATTTTACATGTGTGGAGGCAGAGGCTAGAAGTAAATAAAGGTTTTGACCTGGGGAGAAGAGGTCATCTCCTGGTTCTATTTCTGTTCTTCCTTATACCTTCGAGCATTATGAAGGAAGAAATTGCTTAACTTCTGTCCTCCAGCTTTTTCCTTTGTAGATTTTTGAAACCTGTCAACGTAGCACATAGGAAAAATGTGATAAATTATTTGACCTCCTGAAAAATGATTTGCCTTTTAGATAATAAAGCTGCTTTAGTGTATCTTTGATTATCATGTTATTAAAATACAACAGAGGACTTGCCTATTCTAAAATTATTGTTGAGCAAACCACTGAATCACCTTTTGAAAAGCGACTATGAAATAGTAAACTCGGGTGCCTGGGTGGCTCAGTTGGTTAAGTGACTGCCTTCAGCTCGGGTCATGATCCCAGGGTCCTGGGATCGAGTCCTGCATCGGGCTCCCTGCTCTGCGGGGAGCCTGCTTCTCCCTCTCCCACTCCCCCTGCTTGTGTTCCCTCTCTCGCTGTGTCTCTCTCTGTCAAATAAATAAATAAAATCTTAAAAAAAAAAAAAAAGAAATAGTAAACTCAGTTATCTTAAATTTTTTTAAAAATGGTTTTCTCCTAACTATCCAAGATATACATGTTAGAAAGTTTGGAAATTAGAAGTGTAACAAAAAAATCACCACTAAGTCTTTCATTCATAGATAACTTGATATTTTATTGTATATCTTTCTAGTCTTTTGAAAATACTTATTTAAAATGATTTTAACATAATTGAGATTAAATTTTAGATATAGCTTTATATCCTGTTTTTTTCTTTTAACATTATATAATAGATTTCCCAAGTTATTAAATAACTTTTGTTATCTTTTATTTTGTATAGTATTTCAATTGATAATACCCTATGTCATATAGGTAGCCTAGTTTAGAATTTTTTTTTTCATGTAGATTTTATGTTATCCATCATGGAGGGACTTTAAGCTTAGTTTTGACTTGTAATATAAGAAAGGAAAACTAAAGTTTTCACTTTTGACAAAAGTTTTTAGAATCAAATTTTCAAATCAATGGTTATTCTTAAAAAAAAAAGTCTGAAAAAGCATTCTTGATAGGGTGCTTATAAGCTAGGAAAAGTGTTTAAAAAGCATGTTGATAAGTGATTGAGGCCTGATAACCCAAATAATTCCTTATTAGTTTCTCTTTTTATTGTTGCTGCTGCTGTTAAGTCATCTTGGGAAAGTAATTTAAATCCTTTGGGGCTCAATTTTCCCATTTATAAAATGTGAGTAAGCTCAATAATTTCTAAAGTTTCCTTTGGCATTCCATATTTCTTTGTTCTAAAATTATTTCTTCCCTGCCATATCATATTTATGTACTGATAGGTTATTACTTACCTTACTGCCCAACTCACTTGTCCTTTAATATATATATTTTAAATAGGCTTTATTTTTTAGAGCAGTTATAGTTTCATAGCAAAATTGAGTGAAAAATACAGAAAGTTTCCATATATTACCTTCCCCATCAGCATCCCCCACTAGACATCCCCCCAGTATGTATTATGACTGATGAACCTACATTGGACACATCATTATTATCACCCAAAGTCTATAGTTTACCTTACGGTTCACTCTTGGTATTATATATTCTGTGGTTTTGGAAAGATGTATAATGATATGTAGCCACCATTATGGTATCATACAGAACAGTTTTCCTGCGCTAAAAATTTTTTGTATTCCATCTATTTATCTCTCCCTTCCTATTAACCCCTGGTAACCACTGGTCTTTTTACTACCTCCATAATTTTGTCTTTTCCCAAACATCATATTGTTGGAATCTTACAGTTTGTAGCCTTTTCAAATTGTCTTCTTTCACTTAGTGATAGGCACTTAAGGTTCCTCCATGTTTTTTATGGCTTGATAGCTCATTTCTTTTTAGTGCTGAGTAATATTCCATTGTCTGGATGTACCAATTTATTCATACATTCACCTACTGAAGGACATCTTTGTTGCTTCCAAGTTTTGGCCATTTTGAATAAAGCAAGTTTTTGTGTGGACATAAGTTTCAGTTCATTTGAGTAAACCTTTAATATATTTTTCATTTGATAATCTTTAAAATATTTTAAATAAATCAAGAAAAGTTAGAAAAACTGTAATTCTCAAAGCCTAAATCAATAAATACACATAAGGGGGCCTTACACTATGAGTGAGTTTGCAAAAAGTAGGTACATTTTGTAATTAAAGGACAGAGGGCCCCTTTCTGACATTTTGCCCCGGGTCACAGATTTGAATCTTAGTTGATGACCCACTAATAAACCTAAATGACTTCTTTATTGATCTTGAAAGAAAGGATGAAGAGATGATAATATTAGCTTTGTTGTGCTGATTTGAAAATGATACAATGCCCATTAGATACTGGACTTTAACAAGTGACATTAAATGAACATAAAATGACAACAATTTTCAACTGTATTCCAGCCATTGGCTGGAGGTGAAAGAGGCTTGATCACATTATTTTTATTTTCTGCACTTTTCCTTCTTTCTTCCCTTTTTTATTTTGTAGAGTGTAAATAAAATAAATTTGAGCAATGTATACTTTAGGAGAGCAATATGAATTATCGGTTATGATTTTCATTACATTTAATTTTTCTAAGTACTTGATTGTTTTTAAATGGTTCATTCTCATTCAATTTAAAAAATGTATTTCATATTAACTGTCTCATTGAAATATTTTAAGTTTAACACTGTATCTGTATGCTAGGGCTACATATTTATTTTAGCCACATTTTAAGAGAATCTATAAATGTAATATATAAGAATTTGATGATCCTTCAGTTGAATATTGACATTTGGGAGAATTTAGTTTTTACCCCTGAAATTATACTTTAGAAACAAATTATAATTAATTGATCATGATTAATGATGTGTAAATACTGTTGATATTTTTTCAGCATTCTCTGTAATTCACATAAACTTTTCAGAATCCTTATAGGTCCTTGTTATCTATAGAAAAGTTTGTTTCTATCAAAATGTCATTCAAAAATTTTATTCATTTTTAATGAAAATTCTTTTAATTTTTTAATAGAATTTATTTAACAGAAAGATTTAAGGTGGTTTAGAATGGGTTGTTGGATTGTTAACGAATCCGAAATTGATAGAGGTTATAAAGGTTGTTGGTCTCCCCACAGAATTCCAGGTACTACTTTTTTCACTTCTGAATTATGTAGCTTTAAGAAGGTAATATGTAAGGTATGGATTATTACTATGTATAAGAATACTGTTTTTCATGTTTACCAAATTACTGCAGAAATATTTTTTCAAATATGTGACTCTGAAAAGACTCAATTTTTAAAAATAACTTTTTATTACTGCTTTTGGTCAATTTAACAATCCTCTGAGGTAAGGAGATTGGGTATCTTTTGCTGCATTTTGTAGTTGATAGTCAGGTAGAGTAATTTTGTCCAAGGTCTCATCAAGGTAAGTTGTAGAATTGAGATTAGAATGAAGCTTCTGACTCAGTTTAATGGCTTTTCTTCTGTGTAATGGTCCCAGTCTTTCACAATATTTTACTATAGTCAGTGATACCATTTTGTTTTATTGTCTATTGCTACCAAAAGAAGATAAATCTTGGTTCTTTAGTAAACCTTTAAGTCAGAAGGTGATTAGAAGACTTACTTTGATGATCCTGGAGTCCCTGGATCGAGTCCCGCATCGGGCTCCCTGCTCCGCGGGGAGTCTGCTTCTCCCTCTCCCACTCCCCCTGCTTGTATTCCCTCTCTCGCTGTGTCTCTCTCTGTCAAATAAATAAATAAAATCTTAAAAAAAAAAAAAAAAGAAGAAGACTTACTTTGAGGGGGGTAGGATGGGAATGATAATGTACTTAATTTTTGATGGTCTACTCTTAATGGAGAAGCAAGTATTTAGCTATAAGTAAACTCTACAATGCTGATGAACTTTTTGTCTTTTAGCCAGAACAGTGTAACAGTGGTACTGGATAAATGTAAATGAGAGAAACTAACAAGAGAGATTCAGGGCTAAAACTTTAGACTTCATCATGTGGTCCTGCTGTGCACCCTTGCATCCAGTAAGGGATTTTTCTGTACTTTCTGTTACAGATGCTGAAAATTTCTTCTAAGGAGAGATATCCCTTATTTACTTTTGTAAATGGTCATTCCAGAGACTATGATTTTACATCTACTACAACCAATGAAGAAGACCTTTTCTCAGAGGATGAAAAGAAAAGATTAAAAAGATTTAGCACAGAAGAATTTGTCTTGCTCTAAAGATTAGTACATTTGTGCTTGTTGAGAAGAACTCTTCTGCAGGGGCAACAATGAAGAGAAACAAGTTTACTTGAAACCGGCTTATTTTCACAAGTATCTTAATTTTATATGTTCTTTAAAAAAAGAACATTTGGAAATATACAAGTTTTAAAGGTATTTTTCTGAAGGAGAAATGATTTAATGAATCTTTATTTCTAATAAATATCAAGTGATTCTGGCTGCATTCCTATTTCCCTAAGATCTGCTAACGATAACTCTAACTTAACTATAAGCCTTCCAGTCTTCAAATTCTTCCACCTGAGGCCACTAGTCTCCTGAAGGTTTTTGATATAGGCCCCAAAATTGGGATCACCAAATAGGTTCAAAAGCTTCTATTTATACTAACAACCAGAAGACCAGAGAATGAATCTTGAGTGCTGCATAGCCTCCTGTTATTAATGCAGCCAAAGGATACTTATGGATGTATCTGGATATATTAAATAGCAGTTGTTAGCTGTGATATGCATACAATTATATAAGTAGAATTGTGAGTTAATGTAATACTTAGCAATATGATTTTATAATGGCTCCTCATTTTGCTTGCTATCAAGCCTTCTCTGAGGAGTGAATATAAAGTATTGGTTTTCTCCAGAAATTTGAAGGTTATGTTATTAATATTAACTTCATCCAATCAAATCAGATAAAGGCAATTTTGAGATAGTAGCAGTCGTTTGTTTCCTGTCTCAAAAATGGAATTTTATGGGAATTCTGCTTACTATGGAGTTTTTAAACCTAAAGATAAGTACTAAGAAGGATATCAGTAGATGCTCCTCTATGTGATTTTTGCTATTTGTATAAATCAGTGTAGTGGTGTTTAGAAGTTGAGTCTATTTATAAGGTAAATCTGCCTTAAGTGTATTATGTGTTACTGAAAGGCAAATTTGTGATATAAAAATATAAGTTATTATTCAGCCAGGACTTTGTACTTTAATAAAGATGTGAGAACATAAAATACCTTTGTTTGGTTTTAATAGGATTATTTTAGTTCTTTAATTTGAAAAAAATCATTGTCTCATATGAAGTCTATTTATTTATAATGAAGGCAAGTAATACTGTTTCTCTGAAAGCAAAATATTAACTTATTTTATGGAGCTTTCATGTTTCAGTGTGGAAAGGTGACTTATAAAGACATAAAATTGTGTATCATTTAAAGTCACTGATCTCTTCCATCAGAAAGCCTATTTGTTAGGTTTAGAGTTGCATGCAAAACTGAAACAGAGGGGGCAGATTGCTTTAGTATGCCTGATGAGAGAAATCAGGTTTGGCATTTCCCTATGAGGACAGTTTATTGAATTGATATAAATGGCCTGAAATCTAAAATTTTCCCTTACTCCAGATAAAATCTAGACAAATTAAGTCCAGTACTAATTTTCCTAGAATGTCAAAGCATTATAGGAATAAGAAACCAGTAGTATGCCCGATTTTATGCCCTGCAGTTGTCTCGTCTAAATTATTGCAGTTTGTTCTTTATATACACCTGCAATATTCACAGGATTTTACAACAAACACATCCAATGAGAGTACCCATACCTTCAAATGAATCAGAACTGATTGTAAGTATTCTCTTACAAGAACTATATAAAAGTTTAGACTTATACTATTGCATTCTGTTATTTTCTCACCATCTTTGGGGATCATTTTAAGTAGGTTATAATTAGACCTGGCCAAAGTTGAGGTGAGAGGAGGCAGAAACTTCCTTTACATTGAATTACATTGAAAATACTCAGAATACTGTACAGACAAAACAAACCAATCTTGAATACAGTTATCCCCATGACTGAGGATAAATGTGTAGGATCGGAAATGATCAGCATAATATGCACATAAAAAGTATTCAATATTGTGTATGAATGAATGTATGCATTCATGAAAATCGAGATAGGCTGATTGATTTATTTTGCCTGTTTATTCAACTTCAGCTGAGGACCAGCCAAAAGTTGTGCTAATCTTTTATTGGAAAGGCAGCAACAAAACTACATCATTAGATTTAGAATAGAGGTACTATATATTCTGGTTTCAGACTTTGTTTTGAACACAGATTTCATTTCAAGTTCTGACAGCCAGTAAACTTGGTCAATAAAGCTTATGGATGATCTCTTTCAGCCTGGAATAAAGGAAAGTAAAAAAAAAAAAAAAAAAAGACAAGGTACTAAGATGGGTGTTCTGTTAGAATTATTATAGGAGGATCTTGCATTTGGACATCAATATTAAGATACTAGTTTTACCATTAACATTTCAGAAATGAATTTTTAAAATTCTTAATGTGACTTTTTGATGGTGAAGGTTCTTTTCTCTCTTCCTCATAAGATTTGACACTTTGAATCCCCTTTTGTCAATATATTAACCACCAGCAGGCAATGTTGAGAGTCATTTGCTGGATGAGTGAATGAAAAGATCCTTTACAGTACAAGTGTATCCAAAAGGATTTCCCCGAGGTACTCATTTTTCTGTTTTTATATTAAACTAACCCCATTAAATCTGTATTATTGAGAAGACAACTTTATAGGATTAAAAATTTAGGTCACTTTTGTGTTCTGTTAACCTTAGCATTGTCCAAGGGCAAGCATATCTGAAAGTATATATGTTAATTCCATCTTGTTTTTAGAAGAATTAAAGGAATAAAAGAGCAAAAATGACTTATCTATATAATATATCCAGTGTTAGGTCAGAAATCTTAATTTTTTAGAGATCTCTAGTTACTTTCTATCATTGCAGGCTGGAAAGCACTGTATTTCTGGTCAAATCATATAATCTAGGTCCCCCCCCCCCTTTTCTCTGCTAATTATTTTGGAACTGGGAAAGTTTTATTTTCATGCTTTATCACAGATCACCTTCAATGGCTTGCACTGTATACCTAAGTTTTTTTGACTATATATTCAAATATAACCAAAAAAAGCACACTCTAAGAATTTTCCAGAAATAAGAAATAAGAGAAAGAACAGATAATGAGAAAACACTTTGAAAATACTAAATAGCTGTATGAATTTCCACTGAAATAGACCTAAGGAGGAAACTAGAATTTTTAGTTAAAATATCCAAAATATATTGATAGAGGCAATTTCTTGAAAAGGATTAAGGGATTACTATTTTCTATAAAAAGAAGAGTAAATTTCTTTAAAAAATTTTAGGAGAATAAATATTGTGCATTATTTATTATAGCCTCAATACTGCCAATCACCACAATTTAGTGTATTATATTCAGTTGAGCATTTAGACTGAATATTTTGAGATACTGAATTTTTGAAAAAGTGAAACATTAGACCAGAAAAAATTAGAAACATCTCATCCTATTCCAAAATATAAATTTTATATCATTTTATAGTTTGAATCTTAACTCAGTTTAGAAATCTTAAGCATTTTTGTGTGGTTTTCATGGTTATATAAAGACTTTCTCCTTGCCTATAAGCTTTGAAAAATATTTACAGTCAGTACTGCAGACACATTTTTGAATTAGCATTTTCTTCTCTTTCATTTTTATAGTCCTCCTCAACATTATTGGTGGCAAGCAATGGCCCAAAACATTCACAACTAGTTATAAAATTTCACTTATTCTCTCATAATAAGAAAAATATATTAAAAGTGAAGAATACATGTATGTTATTAGGCAGGAAAATTACTATGCTACTCTGTAACCAATTCCTCCAGAAATTTAGAAACTCAATCTTCCCTTATTTATTTATATATTGAAGTATAGTTGACATACAATATTATATTAGTTTCAGGTGCAAAACATAGTGATTCAACATTTATATACATTATGAAATGGTCACCATGATAAAAGTGTAGTTACCATCTGTCATCAAAGTTATTACAATATTGTTGACTACATGCCGTATGTTGTACTTCACATTCACATGACTTGTGTTACAACTGGAAGTTTGTACCTCTTAATCCTCTTCACCTATTTTGCCACTTGCCGCATCCCCCTTTCCTCCAGCAACCACCTGTTTGTTCTCTGTATTTATGAATATGTTTCTGTTTTGTTCATTTATTTTGTTTTTTAGATTCCACATATAAGTGAGACCATATGTTATGTCTTTCTCTGATATATATACACACATATGTATTTATCACATCTTTATCCATTCATCTATTGATGGACACTTCTGTATTTTGCTATTCTTTTTGGATTAGTGTTTTTGTTTTCTTTGGATAAATACCCAGAAGTGGAATTGCTAAGTGGTATGGTATTTCTATTTTTTAATTTTTTGAAGAATTTTCATAGTGGCTGCACCAATTTACAGTGTAGGAGGGTTCCCTTTTCTCCATGTCTTCTCCAACACTTGTTATTTCTTGTCTTTTTGATACTAGCCATTCTGGCAGGTGTGAAGTAATAATCTCATTGTGTCTTTTATTTGCATTGCCCTGATGATTAGTGATATTGGCACCTTTTCACATGCCTGTTGGCCACCTATATGTCTTGGAAAAATGTCTGTTCAGGTCCCCTGCCCATTTTTTAATTGGATTGTTTGTATTTTTGGTGTTGAGTTATATGAATTCTTTATAAATTTTGGATATTAACCCTTTATCAGATCTATTATTTGCAAATATTTCCATCTCTTCAGTAGGTTCCCTATTCATTTTGTTTCCTTCATTGTGCAAAAGCTTTTTAATTTGATGTTTCCTTCATTGTGCAAAAGCTTTTTAATTTGATGTAGTCCCAATTATTTATTTTTGCATTTGTTCTCATTGCCTGAGGAGACAGAGCCAAAATAAATATTTCTAGGACCAATGTTCAAGAGTTTATTGTCTATGTTTTCTTTTAGGAGTTTTATGACTTCAGTTCATACATTTAGGTCTTTAACCCATTTTGAGTTTATTTTTGTATATGGTGTAAAAAAACTGGTCTGGTTTCATTCTTTTGCATGTAGCTGTTCGGTTTTCCCAGCACCATTTATTGAAGAGACCATCTTTTCCCCATTGTATATACTTGTCTTCTTTATCATAGATTAACTGACCATGTAAGTGTGGGTTTATTTCTGGGCTCTCTATTCTGTTCCATTGTTCTGTGTCTGGTTTTGTTCCAGTACCATACAGTTTTGATTACTATAGCTTTGTAGTATAGTTTGAAATCTGAGAGTGTGATACTTCCTGCTTTGTTTTTTCTCGATTGCTTTGGCTATGGGGGTGGTATTCTGTGGTTTCATACAAGTTTTAGGATTATTTGTTCTAGTTCTGTGAAAAATGCTACTGATAGGGATTGCATTGAATCTGTAGATTGCTTTGGGTAGTATGGACAGTGTTAATTCTCCCAGTCCGTGAGTATGGTATGTGTTTCCATTTATTTGTGTGATCTTCTGTTTCTTTAATCAATGTCTTACAGTTTTCAGAGTACAGGTCTTTCACCTCTGTGGTTAGATTTATTCCTAGGTATTTTATTCTTTTTTTTTTTTTAAGATTTTATTTATTTATTTGACAGACAGAGACACAGCGAGAGAGGGAACACAAGCAGGGGGAGTGGGAGCAGGAGAAGCAGGCTTCCCACTGAGCAGGGAGCCCGATGAGGGGCTCGATCCCAAGACCCTGGGATCATGACCTGAGCCAAAGGCAGATGCTTAACGACTGAGCCACCCAGGAGCCCGGTATTTTATTCTTTTTGATGCAGTTATAAATAGGATTGTTTTCTTAATTTCTCTTTATGATAGTTTGTTGTTAGCGTATAGAAACATAACAAATTTCTGCATATTAGTTTTGTATCCTGCAACTTTGCTGAATTCATTTATTAGTTCCAGTAGTATTTTTGGTGAAGTCTTTAGGGTTTTCCATATACAGTATCATGTCATCTGCAAATAGTGACAGTTTTACTTTTTCCTTACCATTTGGATGCCTTTTATTTCTTTTTCCTGTCTGAATGCTGTGTCTGAGACTCCCAGTACTATGTTGAATGAAAGTGGCAAGAATGGGCAGTCTTGTCTAGTTCCTGATCTTAGGAAAAGCTTTCAGCTTTTCACCATTGAGTATGATGTTAGCTGTGGGTTTGTCACATATAGCCTTTATTTATATTGAGGTATGTTCCCTCTCTACCAACTTTGTTGAGAGTTTTTATCATAAATGGATGTTGGATTTTGTCAAATGCTTTTATGCATCTATTAAGATGATCATATGATTTTTATCCTTCATTTTGTTAATGTGGTGCATCACATTGATTGATTTGCAGATATCAAACCATCCTTGTATTCCTGGAATAATCTCACTTAATCATGGTGTATGATACTTTTAAAGTATTATTGAGGGACACCTGGGTGGCTCAGTCAGTTAAGTGTCTGCCTTCAGCTCAGGTCATGATCCCAGGGTCTTGGGATGAGTCCCACATTGGGCTCCTTGCTCAGCAGGGAGCCTGCTTCTCCCTCTACCTGCTGCTCCCTCCTCCTGCTTGTGCTCTCTCTCTCTCCTTCTATTTCTCTCTCTCTGAAAAATAAAAAATCTTAAAAAAAAATAAAGTATTGTTGAATTTGGTTTGCTAATATTTTGTTGAGGATTTTTGCATCTATATTCGTGAAGGATGTTGGCCTGGAATGTATGTATGTACATATGTATGTATGTATGTATGTGTGTGTGTGTGTCTTTGGCTTTAGTATCAGGGTAATGCTCGTCTTGCAGAATGAATTTGGAAGTGTTCCTTGCTCTTCAAATTTTTTTTGAATAGTTGGAGAAGGATAGGTATTAATTCTTCTTTAAATGTTTGGTAGAGGGGCACCTGGGTGGCTCAGTTGGTTAAGCATCTGACTTGATTTCAACTCAGGTCATGATCTTGGGGTCGTGGGATTGAGCCATGTGTCAGACTCCACACTCAGTGTGGAGTAGGCATGAGATTCTCTCCTCCTTCTGCCCCTCCTTCCTCACTTTCTCTCTCTCTTAAATATAAATAAATAAAATAAATAAATAAAATCTTTAAAAAAATGTTTGGTAGAATTCACCTTTGAGGCCATCTGGTCCTGGACTTCAGTTTGCTGGGAGTTTGCTGATTACTAAATCAATTTCATTACCAGTAAATTGGTCTGTTCAGATTTTCTATTTCTTCCTAATTTAATATTGGAAGATTGTATGTTTCAAGGAATTTATCCATTATCCATTTCTTGTAGGTTGTCCAGTTTATTGCCATATAGTTGTTTGTAATAGTTCCTTATAATCCTTTGTATTTCTGTGGTGTCATTTGTAACTTTTTTGTTTCTGATTTTAAGTCCTCTCCCTTTTTTTCTCCTGATGAATCTGGCTAAGGTTTATCAATTTTATTTATCTTTTCAAAACTAGCTCTTAGTTTAGTTGATTTTCTTTTTCTTTTCCTTCTCTCTTTCCTTCCTACCCTCTTTCCTTCCTTCCTTCCCTCCCTCCCTCTTTCCTTCCTTCCTTCTTCCATCTCTATTTATTTCCACTCTAATCTTTATTATTTCCTTCCCTCTGCTAACTTTGGGCTTTTTTTTTTCTTCTTTTCTTGTTCCTTTAGTTGTACGGTTAGATTGTTTATTTCAGATTTTTCTTGTTTCTTGAGGTAGGCCTGTATCACTATAAACTTCCTTTTTAGGACTGCTTTTGCCGTGACCCATAAATTTTGGAACATTGTGTTTCCATGTTCATTTGTCTCCAAATATTTTTGATTTCCTCTTAGCTTTCTTTGTTGACTTATTGGTTGTTTAATAGCATGTTGTTTAGCCTCCATATGTTTATATTTTTTCCAGTTTTTTTCCTTGTAATTAATTTCTAGTTTAATACCATTGTGGTTGGAAAAGATGCTTGATATGACTTCAATCTTAAATTTACTGAGACTGTTTTGTGGCCCAACATGATCTATCCTGGAGCATGTTCCATGGGCACTTGAAAAGAATGTGTATTCTGCTGTTTTTGGATGGAATATTCTGTATTTGGGAAGCCCATCTTGTCTAATGTGTCAGAGTCACTGTTTCCTTATGGATTTTCTGCCAGTATCAGTGATGCAAATGGGGTCTTAAAGTCACCTACCATTATTATATTACTCTGTTTCTCCTTTTTTGCCTATTAATATTTGCTTTATATATTTAGGTGCTCCTAAGTTGGTATTTACAATTGTTATATCCTCTTGTTGCATTGATCCCTTTAACATTATGTAATACCTTTGTCTCTTGTTACAGTCTTTTTTGTTTTAAAGATTTTATTTATTTATTTGACAGAGAGATAGAGAGCACAAGTAGGCAGAGAGGCAGGCAGAGAGAGAGGGAGAAGCAGGCTCTCTGCTGAGCAGGGAGCCCGATGCGGGACTTGATCCCAGGACCCTGGGATCATGACCCGAGCTGAAGGTGGGCACTTAACCGACTGAGCCACCCAGGCGCCCTCTCTTGTTACAGTCTTTGTTTTAAGGTCTGTTTTGTCTGAAAGAAGTAGTGCTACTCCAGCTTTTTAAATTTATTCATTTGCATAGAATATCTTTTGCCATCTTTTTATTTTCAGTCTGTATGTGTCTTTAGGTCTGAAGTGACTTGTAGGTAGCATATAGATAGGTCTTGTTTTTTTTACCCATTTAGTCACCCTGTGTCTTTTCATTGGAGCATTTTATCCATTTACATTTAAAGTAATTATTGATAGGCATGTACTTATTTTATTCATTGTTTTCTGGTTGTTTTTGTAGTTCTTCTCTGTTCCTTTTTTCTTGATCTCTTCCCTTATAATTTATGACTTTCTTTAGTGTTATGCTTGGATTCCTTTTTTTTTTTATTTTTGTGGATCTATTATAGGTTTTGGTTTGTGGTTACCATGAGATTCATATATAATATCCACTGTATACAACAGTCTATTTTAAGTTGATGGTCATATAAGTTTGAACACATTCTATTTTTTAATATAAAAATCTCAGAATGTGTATTGAGTAAATACTGAATTAAAAAATTATAGAATAAACATCTAAAATACAAGTTTTTTTCCTTTTTTCTCCAAGTTTTTATTTAAATTCCAGTCATTTAACATATAGTGTAATATTAGTTTCAGGTATAGAATTTAGTGATTTATCACTTACATACAACACCAAGTGCTCATCACAAGTGCCCTGCTTAATACCCATCACCCACACAACCCATCTCCCTGCCCACATCCCATCCAGCAACCTTCAGTTTGTTCTCTATAGTTAAGAGTCTGTTTTATGGTTTGCCTGCCTCTCCCTGTCCACCCCATGTTCATCTGTTTTGTTTCTCAAATTCCACATATGAATGAAATCACATGGTATTTGTCTCTCTCTGACTTATTTCACTTAGCATAACACTCTTTAGCTCCATCTACTTCATTGCAAATATAAGATTTCATTCTTTTTTATGGCTGAGTAATATTCCATTGTGTATATGTGGTGTGTATATACACACACACACCACATCTTTATCCATTCGTCAGTTGATGGACATTTGGGCTCTTTCTATAATTTGGCTATTATTGATATGCTGCTATAAACATTGGGGGGCATGTATCCCTTTGAATATTTTTTTTTAAAGATTTTATTTATTTATTTGAGAGAGAGACAGAGAGAGAGCATGAGAGGGGGGAGGTCGGGAGGGTCAGAGGGAGAAGCAGACTCCCTGCCGAGCAGGGAGCCCGATGCGGGACTCGATCCAGGGACTTCAGGATCACGACCTGAGCCAAAGGCAGTCGCTTAACCAACTGAGCCACCCAGGCGCCCTCCTTCGATATTTTTTTAATGATACGTCTTTTTTTTAAAAAAAAAAGATTTACTTGCTTTAGAGAGACAGAAGGCAAGAATGCATGCATGAGTGGGGGGAGGGACAGAATGCATATTTTTCTATCCTTTGAGTAAGTACCTAGTAGTGCAATTGCTGGACTGTAGGGTAGTTCTATTTTTAACTATTTGTGGATCTGCCATACTGTCAAACACATTCTAAAAGCACTACATTTTCACACCCCCTTCTACGTTTTCTGTATGTCATATTTTATATCTTTTTATTGTATCCCTTAACTAATTATTGTAAATGTAATTGATTTGACTACTTTTGTCTTTTTTTTTTTGAAGATCTAATTGGCTTTATTTGATGATCCATGAATTGGGCAGCATCCCATCTAGCAAGTAGAAAGGTGCTACTCTTGTTTTCTAATCTTCATATTAACTTTACAAGTGGTTGATCCACTGCATTTACTATATGTTTGCTTTTACCAGTGAGATTTTCTTCTTTCATAATTTTCTTACTTCTAGTTATGGCCTTTTTCACATTTCTTATAAATCTGGTTTAGAGTGATGAACTCCTTTAACTTTTGTTTGCCTGGGAAACTCTTTACTTCTCCTTCAATTCTGAATGATAATCATGCCAGGTAGAATATTCTTGGCTGTAAGTTTTTTCCTTTCAATACTTTGAATATATCATGCCACTTTTTTCTGGCCTGCAAATTTTCTGCTGAAAAATCAGCCAAGAAAAATCAGCCAATAGTCTTACGAGTATTCCCTTGCATAACTAGTTGCTTTTCTCTTGCTGCTTTTAAGATTCTTTAATTTTTTTAAAAAGATTTTATTTATTTTCAGAGAGAGAGAGTGCACAAGCAGGGGGAGCAGCAGGCAGAGGGAGAACCAGGCTCCCTGCTAAGCAGGGAGAGAGAGGCAGGCTAAGCAGGGAGCCTGATGTGGGACTCGATCCCAGAACCCTGGGATCATGACCTGAGCCGAAGGCAGATGCTTAACTGACTGAGCCACCTAGGCGTCCCAAGATTCTTTAATTTTTGACATTTTAATTATTATGTGTCCTGGTGTGGACTTCTTTCATTCATATTGTTTGGAGCTCTCTGTACTTCTTGGACCTGGATGTCTGTTTCCTTTCCCAGGTTAGGGAACTTTTCAGCTATTAATTCATCAAATAAGTTTTCTTCCCCTTTCACTTTCTGTTCTCCTTTTGGGACCCCTATAACATGCATGTTAGTTAGTATGGTTGGTGTTTTTCTAGAGGTCCCTTAAACTATCTTCCTTTTTTAAAATTCTTTTTGCTTTTTAGCTTGGATAATTTCCACCACCCTGTCTTCCAGATCACTGATTCTTATGCATCTTCTAATCTGCTATTGATTCCCTCTAGTGTATTTTCCATTTCAGTTATTGTATTCTTCAGCTCTAACTTTTTATTTTATTTTTTATTTTTATTTTTTAAAGATTTTATTTATTTGACAGAGAGAGACACAGCGAGAGAGGGAACACAAGCAGGGAGAGTGGGAGAGGGAGAAGCAGGCTTCCTGCTGAGCAGGGAGCCTGATGTGGGGCTCGATCCCAGGACCCTGGGATCATGACCTGAGCCGAAGGCAGACACTTAATGACTGAGCCACCCAGGTGCCCCTCAGCTCTAACTTTTAAAAAAAATATATCTTCTTTCTCTGTTGAAGTTCTCACTGTGTTCATCCCTTCTTCTGCTGAATTTCGTGCGCATCTTTAGGACCATTACTTTGAACTCTTTATTTTATCAGGTAGTTTGCTTATCTCCACTTTTAGTTCTTTTTCTAAGGTTTTGTCTTGTTCTTTCATTTGGAACATATTCCTCTGTTTCTTCATTTATCCTGACTTTCTATATATTAGGTAGATCAACAAATTTCCTGGTCTTGAGGGAGTGGCCTTATATAGAAGGTGTTCTGTGGGGCTTAGAAGTGCAATCCCTCCTGGTCATCAGAACCAGGCACTCTGAGGGTGTCCCCTGTCCCCTGTGTAGACTATATGTGTGCTCTCTTGTGGTTGGCTGAGACTGAGATGGGTGCACTTGTGGGCAGGGCTAGACCCAATGTGGCTTCCTGCAAGGCCTGGCCACTGCTCTTGTGGGCTTGCTGGTGGGCAGAGCTATCCCCATCCTATGGGACAGGAGCTGCTTTGGAGGAGTGCCAGCCAGGGTAGGCAGGTTGGGTGGGGTGGGTCTGCAGGGGAATGCCAGGGCAGGGTGAATGGTGCTAGCAATGTAGATGGAGAATGTCAGAATTGGTACTCACCAATGTTGGCCTAAGCAGGAAGGCAAGAAAAATGGTACCCACCAATGCTTCTGTTCCCAGAGAAAGTTCCTACAGATCCTTGCCCCTCTAGCACTTGTCCTAAAATTAGTCAATAAATATTCCTGTATAGCCCAGGCACTTTTCAAACTGCTGCCTCTGTGCTGGGTCTTGGAGTTAGTTTGTGCATGGACCCTTTAAGAGCAGAGTCTTGATTTCCTATAGCTTTCTGGCTGTCCTGGAGTTAAGCCCCACTGATTTTCAAAGCTCCTGGAATTAATCCCTGCTGATTTTCAAAGCCAGATGTTATGGAGGCTAGTCTCTCCAGTGCAGGTCCTCAGGGCGGGAGGTGCCTAATGTGGGGCTTGAACCCCTCACTCCTCAGGGAGCACCTCTGCACCTGTGATATCCTTCCACTTGTGGGTTGCCACACTGGGGTTGTGGGTCCTGACCAGATGGCATCTCTGCCCCTACCACTCTTCTCGATGTGGTCTTTTTCTTTATGTCTTTAGCTGTGGAAAAGCTGTTTTTCCAGTCTTCAGGCTGTTCTCAGAGAGAGTTGCTGTATATGTATGTGCAGCCCTGGTATGCCTGTGTGAGGAAGTGAGCTCAGGATTCTCCTCTTCCACCATCTAAGTTATTCTTCCTACTAGTTCTTCCCTTATTTTTTTTTTAAATTTTATTTATTTATTTGAGAGAGAGAGAATGAGAGACAGAGCACGAGAGGGAAGAGGGCAGAGGGGGAAGCAGACCCCCTGCTGAGCAGGGAGCCTGATGTGGGACTCGATCCCGGGACTCCAGGATCATGACCTGAGCCGAAGGCAGTCGCTTAACCAACTGAGCCACCCAGGCGCCCTACTTATAACATCTTTTTAAACCCATGAATTCCCAATTCTTGTTAACTCATATTAGTATAAGATATACAAAAACATTTATAATTATTAATTTAATTTTCAATAATTTAAATGGAAGAGAATTCTCTGTGGAATTTTATGTTTTACTCTTGAATGACAGTATCTGGACTGTTGACTTAAAATAAGGGAAGAGCTAGGGATGCCTGGGTGGCTCAGTTGGTTAAGCGACTGCCTTCGGCTCAGGTCATGGTCCTGGAGTCCCGGGATCGAGTCCTGCATCGGGCTCCCTGCTCGGCAGGGAGCCTGCTTCTCCCTCTGACCCTCCCCCCTCTCATGTGCTCTCTGTCTCTCTCATTCTCTCTGTCTCAAATAAATAAACAAAATCTTTAAAAAAAAAAAAAAAGATGTTATAAGTAGAAAAGGTTAACAAAATTAGAAATTTCATAGGCAAATACAGCATAGTAAACTGACACAGATTTAAAAAATATGAGCTAAAAAAGTGAATTAAAAAGGCTTGTAGGCTGGGGTGATTTAAAATTTGATGTAGGCTTTGGAAGAAAGTAAATACTGACCAATCCCAGGAATTGGATATGGGCTGCCATGCTGCATAACTCCAAGGGACACTATCTTTTTTTTTTTTTTAAGATTTTATTTATTTGACAGAGAAAGAGACAGCGAGAGAGGGAACACAAGCAGGGGGAGTGGGAGAGGGAGAAGCAGGCTTCCCTGCGGAGCAGGGAGCCCGATGCAGGGCTCGATCCCAGGACCCTGGGATCATGACCTGAGCTGAAGGCAGACGCTTCACGACTGAGCCACCCAGGCGCCCCAAGGGACACTGTCTTTGGTATATGTTATGTGAATGGCACTACCTGGAGTTATGCAATGTGGCATCCCTATAACTAATATTTACATACTACTTGCTATTTACTCAGCATAATTGTGATCAATTTACTTATATTAAATTATAATTAATGAATCTAAGATGGGGAATTAGATCTGGGATTAAGGTAACAATAAGAGTCCTGGGACTTGGATGATCACATAATGGAACAGGTCAAGAGAGTTTATGGCCAGGAGTCTAGTTAATAATCAGAGGTTTTTGGGCGCCTGGGTGGCTCAGTTGGTTGAGCAACTGCCTTCGGCTCAGGTCATGATCCTGGAGTCCCGGGATCGAGTCCCGCATCGGGCTCCCTGCTCGGCGGGGAGTCTGCTTCTCCCTCTGACCCTCCCCCCTCTCATGTGCTCTCTCTCTCATTCTCTCTGTCAAATAAATAAATAAAATCTTTTAAAAAAAATAATCAGAGGGGCACCTGGGTGGCTCAGTTGGTTGAGCGACTGCCTTCGGCTCAGGTCATGATCCTGGAGTCCCTGGATCGAGTCCCGCATCGGGCTCCCTGCTTGGCGGGGAGTCTGCTTCTCCCTCTCCCGCTCCCCCCTCTTGTGCTCTCTCTCTCTCTCACTCTCTCTCTCAAATAAATAAATAAATAAAATCTTTAAAAAAAAAAAATCAGAGGTTTTTAATGGAAAGATGCACATATATATTTAAATATTTTCAACATACTTTAAGTAGATATCACAGAAAAAAGAATTCACCTCACACTTCTGTTCTCTTAACATATACTTTCAGGTGCCTGGCTGGCTCAGTCAGTGGAGCATGTTGACTCTTGATCTTGGGGTTGTGGGTTCGAGCCCCACACTGGGTCTAGTACTTGAAAATAAAATCTTAAAAAAATACATATATTACTTTCAATTGTCCACATTCCCTTCTGTTTCGTGTTCATGTTTACATTAAGCATGTCTAATAGGTTGAATTTTGATTCTTGTTTTTTAAATTTAATTGTGTTTGGGGGCATCTGGGTGGCACAGTTGGTTAAGCATCTGCCTCTTGGTTTCAGCTCAGGTTGTGATCTCAGGGTCATGAGATTGAGCCCCCACTGGGCTCTGTGCTCAGCATGGAGTCCGCTTAAGACTCCTCTCCCTATCCCTGCCACGTGTGCTTTCTCTCTCAAAATAAGTAAATAAATCTTAAAAAAAAAATTGTGTTTGATGGAGAGAGCCACCACTTATCAGTCTACTACATTTTGGTTTGTATACTAACATTGTCTGAAGCCCTCTGATTTGCATGGTAGTCTTTTTTTTTGTGTCTTGTGACTGGTTCCTAAAACTGACCCACTCTGCTTGGCCAGTTTCATGCCTGTACTTAGAGAGACTCTTATTTTTGTATATTTGACCCTATAAATACTAAAATAGTTGAATCTCAAGGAATTGAACCATAGATGTTTCCAAACAATGTTTTAAGGAAGGTTCTAAGAGAGTTAAAAGCATTGTAAAATTATTTTTAATCATATAAGCTTGACATGATCTTGGATGATATAGTTACAGCATTTCATAGATGTCCTTTATTTTTATTCTTTTATAGTCAAACATATAGTTGACTGACAAAATGAGCATTTCGTTGAGGCTAATAATTCTTTTTTAAAAAATATTTATTTATTTAGAGAGAGAGTGCACAAGCAGGGGGAAGGGCAGTGGGAGAGGGAGCGAGAGAATCTTCAAGCCGACTCCTCACTAATAGCTGAGCCCGACATGGGGCTGGATCCCAGGACCCTGAGATCATGACCTGAGCTGAAATCCAGAGTCGGCCACCTAACTGACTGAGCCACCCAGGCGCCCTGAGGCTAATAATTATTTCTATCTTTATATTAATTATATCAAATTAAGGGGCAAGACCTACATTTCTTACCATGACTTTTAGCACTTTCATTTTTCTATTTTCCTGTCATGTTTACAAAATAAGGGGAAATGAAATATAAAATCCAATATTGTATAAGCTGCTACACAAAGATTGTGACATTAGCTGGCAGGCAGCATCGTCTCAGAGCTCAACGTGCTAGTCAACCGATGTTCAAAAGTCTGAATTTTATAATATTTAAGGTGATTTAGGGGAATCAGATTACATATGAAAATCTAATGTCTTTTGACTATTATCCTAGTGGGTATGAAGTGGTGTCTCATGGATCTTTTTTTAAGTAACAGCTTTATTAAGATGTAATTCACCCATTTGAAGTATACAGTTTAGTGGTTTTTAATATATTCACTGAGTTGTGAATGATTACCACTATCAAAATCCAGAATATTTTCGTTATTCTAAAAAGAAACCTTGTACCTATTAATTAATCTGCTTTCTGTTTGTATGGATTTGCAGACATTTCATATAAATGGACTCCTACAGAGATGTGGCCTTTGTATCTGACTCCTTTCACTTAAGCATGCTACTTTCAAAACTTGTGGCATGTATCAGCGCTTCATTCTTTTTTGTGGTTTAATAATATTCCATTTGATGGATATACCACATTTTGTTTATTCATCAGTTGATGGACAGTGGTTGTTCCTGCTTTCGCGCTATCATGTATAATGCTGTGAACATCTGTGTACACAGTTTTGTGTGGACACTTGTTTTCATTTCATTTCTCCTGGGCATATGCCTAAGAGTGTAACTGCTGGTCATGCGGTAGCTCTGTGTTTAGCTATTTAAGGAACTACCAAACTGTTGTCCAATGTGCTATATCATTTTACAATCCCACCAGCACTGTATGAAGGTTCCAATTTTTCTACTTCTTCACCAATGCTTGTTACTGCCTGTCTTTTTCATTTTAGCCATCCAGTGTGTACAAAGTGCTACCTTACTATGGTTTTGATTTGCATTTTCCTAGTGACTAATGATGTTGACCATATTTTCATGTGCTTGTTGGCCATTTGTATATTTTCTTTGGAGAAGTATATATTCAAATTCTTTGCTCATTTTAAATTGGGTTATTTGTCTTTATATTATTGAGTTGGAAGAGTTCTTTGCATATTCTGGATACAAGTCCTTTATCAGATATATGACTTACAAACACTTCCTCCCATTCTGTTCACTTTCTTCATGGTGCCATTTGAAACACAAACGGTTTTAATTTTGATAGAGTCCAATTTATCTATTTTCTATTTTCTTTGGTTGTTTGTGTCATATTTAAGAAACCATTGCTTAATCCAAGGTTAAAAGATTTTTCACTTATACTTCCCTCTAAGGGTTTTATAGTTTTAGTTCTTACATTTGGGTTTTTTTGTTTTTACTCATTTTGAGTTGATTTTTGTATAAGATGTAAGATAACTGTCCATATTCCTTTTTTTTTTCATGTGGATATCCAGTTGTTCCAGCACTGTTTGTTGCAAAGACTATTCCTTCCCCATTGAATGGTCTCGGCATTCTTGCTGAAAATCAACTGACCATAAATACAAGGTTTATTTTCGGACTCCCAGTTCTATTCCATTTATCTTTATGTCTATCCTCATTGCCAGTACCACACTATCTGAATTACTATAGCTTTGTAGTAAAATTTGAAATTCGGAAATGTAAGTCTTCCAACTTTCTTATTTTCAAGATAATCTTGGAAATTCTGAATTCCTTGTATTTTCTTTCTTTCTTTCTTTCTTTTTTTTTTAAAGATTTTATTTATTTATTCATGAGAGACAGAGAGAGAGACAGAGGTAGAGGGAGAAGCAGGCTCCCCACGGAGCAGGGAGCCCGATGCGGGACTCGATCCCAGGACCCTGGGATCATGACCTGAGCCGAAGGCAGACGCTTAACTGACTGAGCCACCCAGGCGTCCCGAATTCCTTGTATTTTCATATGAATTTTAGGATCAGCTTAATTTCTGCAAAATTTTTGTTCATTTTTGTTCAGTTTCTGTTTTTATAACATAAAAGCGTTATGGAATTTTTACATAGTATAAAATTGGCCCCAAACACCAAAGATACATGTTTGGAAAGGAATAAACCATGTAAAATGCAAGTGGGGTGCCTGGGTGACTCAGTTGGTCAAATGTCTGACTTTGGCTCAGGTCATAATCTCAAGGTCCTAGGATTGAGGCCCTTATCGGGATCTTCGCTCAGCAGGGAGTCTGTTTGACCCTTTCTCTCTCCCTCTGCCCCTCCCTCCACTTGTGTTCTCTCTCTCTTTCAGATAAATAAATAAAATCTTAAAACAAAAGAAATATGTAGGCTCACCTGGGTGGCTCAGTTGGTTAAGCGTCTGCCTTTGGCTCAGGTCATGATCCCAGGGTCCTGGGATCCAGTCCCACATCAGGCTCCTTGCTCAGCAGGGAGCCTGCTTCTCCCTCTACCTGCTGCTCTCCCTGCTTGCGCTCTCTCACTCTCTCTCTCACAAATAAATAAATAAAATCTTTTTTTTTTTTTAAAGATTTTGTTTATTTATTTGACAGAGAGACAGGGAGAGAGCATAAGTAGGCAGAGCGGCAGGCAGAGGGAGGGGGAGAAGCAGGCTCTCACTGAGCAGGGAGCCCAACGCAGGGCTTGATCCCAGGACCTCGGGATCATGACCTGAGCCAAAGGCAGCCGCTTAACCGACTGAGCCACCCAAGAAAGAGGTGCCCCAAGAAATAAAATCTTAAAAAAAAAAAAATTTAAAAAACATGTAAAACATAGGTCTTACAATTATGGTCAAATGTAAAATTATAGATTATGTTATATCCAAGCAGTGGCCACAACAAGTGCTTCAAAAGTAAGACTACCCATATTCACTTAAAACTACTAGTTTGGAGAAAATTATGAATCCTTGTATTTAGGAAAAAAAAGATATTTAATTTAATTTAATTTCCCTGTCACGCTTCAGTGTTATACAGTGGAGATGGCATTAATAAACTGGTTTAACTGTAGAGTCAGACTGGCTCTGCTCAAATTGTGACTTTAGCACTTACTAGCTACATGGCCTTGAGCATGCTACTTAATCTCATCTATGAAATATGGATAATGGTAACTATTACATTGGACTATTGGGAGGATTAAGTGAGGAAACATGCAAAAACACTTAGAAAAAATGCCTGGCCCATAGTGAATACTCAGTAAGTATTAGCCTTTAAAACTGTTGTCAAGATTTCATTCATGTCTGCCTTAAGATTTGAAAAGGCTTTAAGAGTATTTTTGTGTGTGTGAAATGGCATTGAAGGACACGACTTAGAAAAAAAAAGAAAGGAAACCCAAATCCCCTAAAACCTTTTAATTCTATTCCAATATTGAATGTCTGTAGGCTGTATAGAATTCATTGAGATAAAGTGACACTTTTGTCAGGGAACTTAGAAATTTACTTAAAGGTGGGGAAAATATACAAAAAACCCACACTTGGTAGGGGAAGAGAAGACTTAGAAGTTCTACAAAATAAAATTATATTTGGTTTCAAGAGAACTTGTATCTGGTTATGAGGGTTAGGAAAGTCTTCGTGGAGGAGGTGGTATTTGAGATGAATACTAAAAGTCTGGCATGATTTATATAAAGGCAGGGACGAGGTAAGTATTTGAGCTAATAAGGAAACAGCACAAGGACCCAGAGAGAGGATCCATGGACATGTTTTCTAAATGAAAGTGGGGTCAAGGTGGAGGGCCATCCCCCTAGGGTGCATTTGAAGCACATGTGACTGATTCTGGTTGTTCTGCCTAGGGCGCTGGTATTTAGTAAGGGGATGATGATAAACATCCTGTGATGACGTGGACAGAAAAATGTGTGATAAGAATGAAATGTTTATTGAAGGCCTCGAGGGCTTTGCGTATCAGGCTGAAATTAATACTTACGTAGGTAGATGCCTGGGAGAGAAACACGGGAGGAAAGACAGTATGAAGGAAGAAACAAAGGGTACAGAAGTCAGAAGAACTGGGATTTAGTTCTAACACTTTAGAATGTGAAGATTTAAAATTGGAAGATGATTTCTAAAGCCCTACTCCTAGAGTCTGTTTTACCTAGATATAATTCTATAGAGTCTATGGATGGACTTAGTGTGTTTCGATGGGGCTGAAGAACGGTATGTCATTTAATGTATAGGTTCTAAACGTGATGAACCCAGAAAAAGAATTCAAGAGTCTATGAACTTCGGGGCGCCTGGGTGGCTCGGTCGTTAAGCGTCTGCCTTCGGCTCGGGTCATGGTCCCGGGGTCCTGGGATCGAGCCCCGCATCGGGCTCCCTGCTCGGCGGGAAGCCTGCTTCTCCCTCTCCCACTCCCCCTGCCTGTGTTCCCTCTCGCGCTGTGTCTCTCTCTGTCAAATAAATAAATAAAATCTTTAAAAAAA
>NC_058406.1:50214486-50241986 GCF_002201575.2 Neomonachus schauinslandi
AAAATAAATAAAATAAAATAGCTGTTCTTGGGGCGCCTGGGTGGCTCAGTTGGTTAAGCGACTGCCTTCGGCTCAGGTCATGATCCCGGGGTCCTGGGATCGAGCCCTGCATCGGGCTCCCTGCTCTGCGGGGAGCCTGCTTCTCCCTCTCCCCCTCCCCCTGCTTGTGTTCCCTCTCTCGCTGTGTCTCTCTCTGTCAAATAAATAAATAAAATCTTTAAAAAAAAAAAAAGAGTCTATGAACTTGGACGCAAAAAAATTACATCTTGATTTTCACTAACATCTAACTGAAACACAGTATTTCTCTTCCACTAAGAATACAGGCAACAAAATACAGTTGTATCAGCAGTACCTAGGACTTTGTCACTAAGAGAAATCATAAATACTTTGAAATCATAATTAATGCAGTTATTTTGAAATATGTACACTGCTTTGAAATTATGGCAGGACTTGCTGCTAGGACTTATTAAAGTGTTGATAAAGAAGCAAATGTATATGTCACAAATTTAAAAATATTTTAACAACCACTCCCTTCGTAGCCATATGTATTTCATTTATACTTAAATATATTTTGAGAATGGGTCCATTGACTTTACCCGTTTACCAGAGGATTTAGCGTTAGAAAGTGGGCGACACAGAACGATAGGTCAAGAGAATGTTAGTCAAGACAGAGGTTCAGGCTGCAGTCGGGAGTTGGAGCGTTTTGAGTGTCTGAAGTAGATGGTGGGAGCATCGGTGGGACAAGGTGTGAATGATGATAGAGCCAGCAGCTGGAGGTAGGAATGCAAAGCCACCCCTCTGAATCAGAGAGGTTTAAATGGGAGGCGGAGTCTCTGCTGCTGAGTTTAGGAATTCCTTGGTATTGTCAGGAAAAATAAAAGTTTGAGTTGATGTTAAGAGACAGAGGACTGATGACTGCGGTAATGATACTAAGGGCAACAGTGGCCATTTTGGGGGCACTTACTGAGTATTTTATAGTTGTATAATTTATACAACTATAAAATACTCAGTATATTTAGTTTAATCGTCACAAAAATCCTGGGAAATTAGGTATTTTTACTGTCTCCATTTTAGAGAAGAAGTAACTGAGGGTCAGATACGGTAATGTAACTTACCAAGTTAGTGCAATTGGTAATTTGCAGATCTGGGATTTAAACCTCTCCTCATTCCAAAGCCCGTTCTAGTTTTCCATGCATCATATTGAGTGCGAGCTTCCAAAGGACAGAGAAGAAGGCACAAGCAAAAATAGCACAGAGTGGAGGAGAACTGAACTGCATGGGAATGAAAGCTGGGCAGCTGTGGGAGGGAAGTCTTTGATCTAATGTGGCCAGAATTCTGGAGAGCTGGGATTAAAGACACAGGCAGTTTGGTTAGTAGACTGGACAGGCTGAAGAGAGGAGATAGCCCTTGACAGATCTGCTTATGTTTTACTGGCATTGAGAATCGCGTTCCCGTTGTTTCAGAAACTGTGAGATAGATGGGAGGTTTATAAAAGATGCTCCCTTTCTCTCTTCCCTTTGCATAGTATATCCTGTCTACCCTGAGGTGAAGAGTCTGATCCTAGTAGCCTTATGAGGCAACATTTTGAGCCTTCTCTTCTTTCCATGGCTTTCAGACCCCGATTTTCCAGAGACTGCAATTGAGAAAGAACCTTTTGTTACTGTACAATAGGAGGAAAACTCCCAGTGGTATTAAGCAGACTGAGGACTTTGCAAAATATAGCAAGTTCATGTCTGCTAATATGTTAAGTTATTTGGCCTCCCTAGTTTAAGCAGTGATTTGTTGTTTTCATGCTAATACAAATTCTTGTATTAATAGGACCATGGCCTGGGTTTCTTCATCCGCCTGGGAAAAAATTACTTGTTTGATGGTAAACAAAGAACAGAAGAATTGAGTCACTGTCCTCATTTTAAAAAAAGATGGTATGAAGCAATAGTGGAATAATTTTAATTGTAACCCTTTAACACTTGCGATCAGTAAGATCATTTGTGTTCTGTTTTTAGGAAATGGAGTATTAAAGAGGACATAGTGCATTAGAAATGCGAAACATGACCGCATGTTCTCAGGATTTTGTCAGTGTTACATGAAAGAGCACTTGTACTGGGATGCTCAGCTCTGAGGGTATTCTCTGTTCAGTGTGTATTTACAGAGATGTATGAATATTTGATTAATGAGTCATGGTCTCTGGAGAAATTTAATAACTGTGTTGCTGTACAAAGCCAGGCCCTTAACTGTTAACACAGCTGCCCATAGTGTCATTGACACTGCGACCCTTTCTGAATCTAATATATTCTGTGGAGTAAATTCCTCGGTCAAAAAGGGATCTGTGAGAGACTTTATTCAGTTATCTGTGTGTTTTGAACTTTACTCAATTTGCAGGCTCTGATTTGTAAAGATTTTTCCAATGAAAACAAGCAGTGATGCGGAAACTTAAAAATGACCTTTTTTAAGTGATTGCTTTTCCCAGGACATAGTTGAAAAATCATTGATAAATAAAAAGCAGTTGATTATCCTCTTCAAGATTATCTGTTAGGAATTCAGTAATAATTTTTGTCTTGCTTATCATATAAGAAATAGCCACAAGAAGTAGAAATGTGAGATATATTTGTGATTTAGATGTAGATCTCATCTATTTGGATGCTAGAAACTAAATTCATTATTAAACATAATTTAATGCTTTTTCAGGAATTATTGAAGGCTAATTTATCCCTTCTCTATTTTTGTTTTGTTTTGTTTTGTTTTTTAATGTCTATGGAGAAATCAATTCTAACTTTCAAAGTTAGGTAGGTATTTTAGTAATGTTACCTCATTTAACTGCTTGAGTAACAGGGAGAAATGTCAAAAAAAGATAAATTTAGTGCTTTTGCTGGAAGCTGTAACTGCAGGTTAGAATTATCCATGCTATGCAGAATTTCCTGCAACACTTCTCCTTAGGGCCGCAATGCATTACAGCAGACGTATAATGAAGCTGCTATAAAATCTCTGGTAATTAAGGGGGATTTGACAGTAATTGCAACAGTGAATCAACTTAATTATTACCTGCTTCAAAGAGAGCTAACCTGATGTTATAATCTAACCTTTTCTACTTTTAAAATGGGAGATTAAACAAGTATATGTAGCATTTAAGAATTAAATCCGTTGAGATAGAATTGTATTAATATACTTCTAATATACATTTTATGCACAGGTACACATCAACTTCTCAAGAAGAACTAGCATAAAGTTATTTGCTGTGCTCTGGAAATCGAACCAAACCCACATCTCTGATTCAAGTCAGCTTTTCCTCAAGCCACAGACAGACCTTGACTGTAGTTTACCTGACTTCCACAACATAAAAGAAGGATACTTTCTTAATATTAGCATGTAAAGAACAGAGACCAAAACGATTGTTTACATTTAGATAGATTAGCTCTTAGAGTCTTTAAATCCCATCAGAAGCTACAAACAAGCCGATATGACGTGAAGATTTAGAATCATCTGAGAGCTCTTATATAACTGGGAATATCCAACCCTGGGTACAAAGAACAAGACACCCAAGTTTCAGCCAGAGTTCTGTCTGTGGGAATGCTTCTTCTTCTTTTTTTTTTTTTTTATTAAAGATTTTATTTATTTGACAGAGAGAGAGATAGCGAGAGCAGGAACACAAGCAGGGGGAGTGGGAGAGGGAGAAGCAGGCTTCCCGCCGAGCAGGGAGCCCGATGTGGGACTCGATCCCAGAACCCTGGGATCATGACCTGGGCTGAAGGCAGATACTTAACAACTGAGCCACCCAGGCGCCCCAGGGAATGCTTCTTATAAGCTATCTTTTCCCATTTCCTATTGCTTGCTATCTTCCTTCTCACAGGAGTGGGAGTGGAGAAAGATGAAAGTAGTCACTGTAGTTTGATATGAGTTCATGTCATAAACCATCTATTATCAGGTACCTAGAACATTGAATACCAGGTTCCATATTTATAGTTTGGCCACCTCTCTAATTCCCTTAACTCTCCCTTCTGCTTTTAAGTCTCGTACATTCATTGACTTTATGAATAGCCATATTAACTTCTGTAATTATAGAAATATCAGAGTTTTACCTTGGAATGTGAATCTTTTTGTATGGCTTTGTGTTTGCCATATGTAGACACCCAATAAACTGGCTCATTTCACAGGGGATGATTGATTAGGCAGTTTGGGGATGGGACCATCTCATCCTCTACCAATATTTGCCACACTAAAACTACGCTCATATGAATGTGAACCAGCATTGATTCTCCATCTAGGGCAGCAGGACCCCTGGGCAGATTCTGATCATTGATCTTTGTAAGATTTATAAGATTTGTTGCAAATTCAGCCCGAATTCCCTGAAGGAAGATTGAGACCACACATTATATACCTTGTTTTCTAATGTTGCTTCATACCACTAACCAAATTCTCTCAATATAGGAGGCAAGTAAGTATGATCAGTAATTGAATAATAATTAGGAAATTAAGCAATGTGAGTTCTAATTTCAGTCTGATCACCGATGACCTGGAGCAAATTGTCTAGAACCTCTTTCTGTTTTATTCCTCTATCAGACTGCATTACAGCTCTTCCACAGGGACCTCTAAAACCCAATTTACTTGTTTGTCTGTTAGAAAACTTTCACCAAAGCAGAAGCTCACCAAAAATAGTGGCCTTCCGTAAAGGTAGTTAGGGCAACTTCCAAAGTTACCTATTTTGTGATGAGGGATTCTTCTATTCTCTGTGAGTCATGGTTGTCTTTAGTTCATGCTCGTAACTTTTAATTTACCAGGGATCGGTGATCTATGTAGGGTTTTTCCCTCTGATTTTTGTCTTTTAGATGGTTCAAATTAAAGGGCATGAGATTCAAGCCAGGTGATTTCTACATGATAAACAATGTAGCAAGACCACAAAAAGAAGTTGGAGCTGTTGACCAGAGTAATCATCTTTTACTTACGCAACTTTTCTGTGCACTTGAGATAGAAAGGTGAACAAAACAAGCAAGGTTTCTGCTCTCATGGAGCTCACATTTAATTGTAACTTATACTTACTGGGTGCTTACTATTCTAGGCACTTTATATGCATTATCTCATTTTTATGCCATAAACAGAAATCTGTGCTTTGTAGGGAAGAAACTTGAGATTCAGAGATTAATCAAATTGCCTAAGGCTACCCAGCTGGTAAATGATTCATTCAGGATTCCACCCCAGATCTATTTGATTCCATATATGGTTGAAACCACTAAATTTTGGAATTGTCTGTGGAATTAATGAGCCATATTGTTCCTTTCCTAGATATTATGATGAAAACTAACTTTATCATACCAAATATTTACCGTATTTTACTATAATAATGCAACAAGGTAAAGAGCCCTAACTTTTATTTTTGCTTGTTTAACTAGAGTTATACTCAAATTCTGTTTGTGACTAAACCCAGAAGTTAGCAGGTTTTCATGAAGACCCTCTGAAATACAAATAATTTTCAGCATCAGCATTTTCAGTGTCAGAAGAACCAGTGAGTTTTGAAGGTATTTTGCTCCATGCTAAAGCTATTACCCTCTCTCAGTTCCTATCAGATCTTTTCCACAAGCAAAACATGTACTAACTTCTTATGAACTTTATGAAGAATAGGTATCCATTTAGAGACCAGCATGGTAAAGACAAATTGTCATACTTCTTTGTTCTTATAGAATGATGGAGTAAAAAAATCAGAATTATGCTTTATGAGAGAAAGTTAATTATATAATCACCTCAATTATTCAGGGGTAGAATATTAGATTAAGGATATATTCATTCCTGCCTTGGGCAATAGAGAAAGACTTTTTAGTTGACACTAACGTGATCACAATAAGGGATTAAGAGTGACCTGGCATTACCTGAAAAAGGACATACATCTTTGAAAATTGGCAAAGTCTGAGGGAACTTAAAGAGTATCTGGTCCATTGTCTTCTTTTTATAGATGAGGAAACTGAGGCCAAGAAAGATAAAATTACTTGCCCAAGTTACACACCTATGTGTGACAGAGCTATGATTGCATTCTAGTTTGTTCTTTTAGCTGAGAGAAAAATTATTTTAAAGAGCTAATGTTTTGGGGTGCCTGGGTGGCTCAGTCGTTAAGCGTCTGCCTTCAGCTCGGGTCATGACCCTGGGGTCCTGGGATCCAGCCCCCCATCGGGATCCCGGCTCGGCAGTAAGCCTGCTTCTCCCTGTCCCACTCCCCCTGCTTGTTTTCCCTCTCTCGCTGTGTCTCTCTCAGTCAAATAAATAAATAAAATCTTTTTTTTTTTTTTTTAAAAAGAGCTAACGTTTGGTAACTTTAATATAAATTGCAGAACATCTCCTGATGTCTTTTAAAAAGTCTGCTCTATTTACGTAAATTGGGTCATCGCACTGACTTTCAAGACTGGAATCCTGAAAAGGGATGGAGTTCTTGTTACAAAAATTGCCTTTCTTTTGGTGTCCAATTTGAGCACTGATATAGACTTCGGATATTGAATGAAGTTATAAAGAGAGAGAACAGAAAACTAATAGCAGAGGGAATCAGTCTGAGCTCCTTTTTAAAAAGAATTCTACCCCTGCCCCATTAGTATTTTGGCTTTTTATTTTATTGCTATCGGGTCACTTCTGCAAAAGGCATAGGAAAACAGGTGTTGATTGCTAGTTGGCATAACTTCAAAAGCAGAGTAGGACAGTAGAAGAAAAAGAACAGATTATTATAAAATCTCTGTTTCGGTTCTCTATTGCCATGTGACATATTGCCTGAAAACTTCATGGCTTAACCTAATAAGGATTTGTTATTTCTGATAATTCTGTGGGTTGACTGAGCTCAGCGCTGAGGTTCTTCTGCTCCACATGATGAAGCTGCAGTCACTGGGGTGGCTGCTTTCAGCTGGGAGTTTGCCCAGGCCTGGAACACCCAGGATGGTCTCTTATTTTCCACGACCACTCTCTAAGTAACCACTGAACATTTGGTAGTATAACCTGAATTTGTTTACAGCATGGCAGCTGACTCCTAAGAAAGTACAAAAGCAGTAGCTTCCAGACCTTCCAGACCTTCTCAAGGGCCTGGCCTGGGATCTTGCATGGCATCACTTCTGCTAAATTCTATTGAGCAAAACCACTCATAAGGCCAGCTTAGGTTCATGGGTCAAGGAAACAGACTCCACTTACTGATGGGAGAAATGGCAAAGAATTTTGTGGCCATCTTTAATTCACTACAATCTCAATCTTTTAGAATCCCAATTTTTGCTTCTCACCCAATCTTACATCTTAACTTTCTTACCCCTTTAATGTCTACATCAAATATTCAACAAATGCCAGTATTTCCCTAGCCGGTGCAATAACCTCTATCTTTCCTCAGCTTCCCCCAAAGACAGAGCAATTCACAGAGCTACATGACTCAGGAGAATACGAGGATTATGACTTTGTGAACTCCTAGATTTCAGAGATTACAAAAAGATCCCTAATTATCCACATTACAGCTGAGGTAGATTTTCCAGCCCCTTTTACTTTTCAGGGGTACAAAAACAAGGCCTGAAGTCCTAGGAAATTTATATTTTGGAATAAAAAGAAATATGAACATGTGAGAATGAGCCAGAGAGAGAATTTTGGCTGGGCAGTTAGATGTGTAATTTGGTTCAGCAAGAAGACCCAATCCATTTTCCCTTTGGCTGCTTAATTCTAATTTCTCTAATAGAGTCTGAATTTAGAGAATCATCTTCTCTGAGCAGGTACTCCTCTGCCAGAACAACAGAAAGTGCCAAACTGCCTCAGCAGTGATGGCCAATTTGACACGGAGACATTGTAAAAATAGGAATGAGGGATCAGCTCTGATTTCCCTAAACTTTATTTTTTTAAATACTTACAAAGGCACTCTCCACAGGCACTCAGGTCTGCTTTTCTGCTGAAAATGCAGTGACTGCACAGCCAGAAGGGCCCTCCTACGAAAGCATTTAGACAATGGTGGGAATGGGCGTTATGGAGTGGATTACACTGTAAAGACAGCAATGTGATTTCGAATCCCCTTTTCCCTGAAGGCACCAGCAGAATCACCAAGAGGCAGCCTATTCCCTCTCAAATGAGATACAGCAGTTTATCATGTCAGACTACGCCACGGAGGGTTAAGGCTATAGGGCTTCTGGCTGTCAGGAGCAGGATTTCATCTTGGGGCCCCTCAGGCCATATGGAGGAAGCCTAAAAAGTTCATTCTGCTTTTTTCCATTGTCCAGCATCTTGTCTCCTTTCTCCACACTAGTGTCCTCTTGACCAACCTTATAGCTCAAATTCCAATCATGTGTACGAAATGAGCATCATAAGATTTTCCTCTTATCCATTAAGAGGAGCTTTCCAATTGTATCCACATAAATTTAGGGAAAAAATTAAAGGAATGGATTTTTATTTTAATTTATAAATTTTCATATACTTCCACAAACTTAGAGAACTATCCTTTAACATTTGGAACAATTCTGTGAAAAGAATTTGAAACTATTTCTGCCTAATAAGAGACATAATTGATGGAAACAGGATCATGAGAGAAAAATATACATATGTAATTCTTTTATGGAGCTACAATATTAAGTAAGATTCTGTTCACAGCTCCAATTAGAGTTCATCACTACCTATTTCAGATTTTGCACACAGTAATTGTTTCATTATAAAAATCTTTTGTGTCTATTTTCTGAATTGCTATGTTGTCTATAAATATTTAGTGATAATTCATGATTGGGTTGTATTTACCCCTGTAGTTATGTATTACAAATGAAATGACAGCATCTGCTGAAATTAAAAGTGGCCACATTTTCACTGGAGCTTAATTAAATGCCAAAATTTATCTACATTAACAACAAAGTAGTGAAATTTATTGATCAATTCACATGATATAAGTTGACAAATGGCTTAAGCAATTTCCATAATTTTCTACACGTGTTAAAATTTGTAATGAAAAAGAACACTATATTAACATTAAATGAGAAATGAAAGGGAGGTTTTGTACTGGGGCCAGTGCCCTGGAGCGGTGTACTTTGTTTTCCGGGCCGTGTCCAGGCTTGCTGTTTGAGCTGTGTACAGATGGGTCTCTGACAGTCCTACAGCTGTTCTCCTAATTGTCCATTAAGTGTTCTATTGATTCTCTGATTCAAAGTACATGTCTTTCAGCTCAAGCTATCGTGTGAAGTGGCAGACACATTCCTTGTAGAATGACAGAGCTGCTTGAAACCTAAAAATGTGGTCTGCCAGTTTCAATTGAGGATCCTGCTTTCAAAGGAGAAGGCTTGGTTAAAGGCGCTTTGTAATAGCTGGTTAGGTTTTATTTTCTAAACTTTTAGCATCAATCAATTAAAGCAGCAGCAGCATAAGAGTTTTAATTCCTGGTTAAGCATGTACAGATTGCACCTGGCTGACTCAGGGCAGGGCAAGGGGATTAGTATTGCCGATGGAAGATCAGCCTTGTTTAGCTGTATGCAGATTTTTCCCCTGTGCACCTGACATGTGCAAAGTCATTTTCATTTGACTTGCAAGTTCACTTTTAGCATTTTTTAAAAAATTGAGATCATCTGCAATTCCAGATTATGCCAGTCAGAAGCCTGTTTAAAATCATCCGTCCTTAATCTGGAAAGTGAAAGATAAGATGCATCTCTGTTGCGAGGACCATAAATCTTCAGAGAAACAAATAACCATAGATAAAACTGTAAAAGTTATTTAGTTCTCCACTGGAAGAGGTTTATTAATCTAAAATTTCCAGTCCACTGTGTCATGATTTGGTTAGCACTCTGTATCTCATTTTGTGCAATTGTACCTCAAGCAAAGAGCTGATCGCCTCAGAGTTTGAACTTTACCAGTTGTGTAGTTCAGTTGTAATCTAAGTGTAAGGAATAAAATGAAAGCTGCTATTAAAAAAAAAAAAAGTCCAAAACTATGGTTTAGGTCGCCCCAAACAGTATTTGCTTTCTTCTCTTAATGAAATGACACATCTGACTGTTTTTGCCAATTGGGTTTAGCTCTTGGTATTCTGTAATATAATATTTTAATAGTCTTATTATGTAGTAAACTTTCAGCTATAAATGAAATGAACAAATAATGTTTGTTGCCTCCTGTGTATCGGTTTAGTTAGGCGCTACCCCGATGGCCCTAATCACGGTTGAGATTCTCTAGTGTGATTTTAGTTATTAAATAAGTATTGAAATTCATCTAGATTTTCAAAGGGAAATAAAACATACACATGTGAATGTGTTTAATGTATTAAATATACATATTTAAATGTGTAAAAATGAAAAATATGTATTACATTAAGGAAAACATGTTAAGGGAAGGATGAATTAAAAACTGCTGTTTCCCACAATTAGCTGGTTTGTTTTTTTTTTTTAATGTCTCCTCTGTATTTCTCACAATAGCCCCTTTTGAAGAACAGTCTCTTTTCTTTTCCTCTCATTATTGTTGGGTAAAGGAGCATGGCCATTAAACTAGTGTTCCTTTTGTCAGAAGCAAGTGATTTGTATCCTGGGATGCTCTGTCTGAAGACTCTTTCTGCTCTGACCCTCCCAGTCTATAAGCCTCCATGGTGTAGCGTCCTAAGTAGGAAGTGAGTTGCCTGCGGTAAGAGCTGCTCAAACAGGGAGACAGAACTGGTGTACTTCTAATTTTTTTCTAATGTAACAGATTTGGGATTTGGAAGCATTAGGAGCATAATCTGTTTGTTTTTAAAATTATTTGTTTTGAAATAACGTAAAATACATGAGTGAATGAAACATATGGTATTACTACCATAGTATGCGGTATTATCTAATCTGAAGTTAGGGATTTACATTTTTTTGGAATATGGAAGTTTCAACCAAAATATCCTCTTACCAAAGGATGATGAATCCTCCCTATCTGCTTTTTCTTGGGAAACAGGTGAAAAATCTATTTCTAACATAGTAATATAGTGTATATTGATACCTGCAAAACATTATGTGAATCTACTTAGACGCCAGCACTTTCAATTACACTGTTAGCCAGTTTTTTAAAAAGATTTTTAGAAGCTTTCAACTGTAGACTTTTGTCTTGTTGAATGAACTTCAGCTACACTAAATTTTAAGTAAATTTGTGATGACTGAGCAATATACATTGGCTGAGCTAGAATCCAATAACCCACAGGACAAATTAATTTTCAACAAAAAGGGCAGAAACCTCAAGTGCCATGAGTATATGGAGTCTCATTCTATCTCTCTGGAGCCATTTTTGCAAATCACTACAGCTATTCATAATCTAAATCAGTCTCCTTTAGCAGCAGAAAGATCTTTTTTCATGACAAAACAGAAGATGACATTCATTAGTGCCTAACTTGCATAAGCTACCTTAAATTTATTGGTGCTCTTCTACTTATCTGAGTAAGAATTCCTTTGTCTACGGCTATAGGAAAATTCCAGTTGTACTACTTAAAAATATAAATTGTCACTTTTATCAGAACTTTTGGCAGTTTACTTTATTTTAGAAGTAAAACTGGTGGTTAAGGTTTTAAGACTTCCAATGGGCGTTGTTTCAATCATATTTAATAGGTGCCTAGGATAGTAATAGGATTATGTATAAGCTTCTCTGCTGTAAAAAAAAATCCACAGTTCCATCCATGTACTGCTAGGGAGGTTTGTGGGGAAATCAACCTCTGTGGTGGTAGATACAGTTAAATGCATCATAGTTCCTGCCAACTGTGGACAGACTTAAAACCACCTGGCCTGTTTGCTCATCATATTAAAGGGCTATGTGTGATTTTAAAAGGGGCAAAATGCTTATAAGACATCATTTTGAAATGTTCCATAAGCTGTTTTAAGCCTTTCTACCCAAAAAAGCACCAAGCGAGTGGGAAACTTAGTCTTATGTTCAAAATCTTCTGATTAGAACCCTTCTTTTGTTGGTCAAATGTTCTTTTCAGTTTATAAGAACCAGCCTTGGATCCATCCAAAAAAACTAAGCTGTTGCTATGTCATTAGGGCTGTGTTTTTTTTGTTTTTTGTTCCCTCCTACCATCACTCATGCTGGCTAAAAAGAAATAAAGAAAAACTGAATATACATAAATTTTGCAGTGATGGTTTTGTTAGTTTTTGTTTTTTTTTTTCCCCCGACAATCAGATGCTTGGCCTAGTGAGACGGTTAGAATTAGCCAGCAAGAGCTATTCTGGCAGGGCAACATGGCACCATGGTGCATGTGTCTGTGTAGAGCCGGAGGAGAATGTGGATGTGACCTTGACTGAACCCGACTTGGCTATGGGTTGATAGCCAGATCTTGAAAGAATCTTTCACTAAAGCTTCTTCTTTCTGTGTCTACATAGCATCTCTAATGCCTGAATTCACATTTTTATCTGTTGCTAGTTATCATTTATCATAGGTGACAACACTGAGGCGAGCCTTGGACATGACCTGGAATGAAGGGAGCACCGAATAGTACCACAGTGGTGTGGCCTATGAATGGGAAGAAGTCTTATACTCTGATTACAACAAAAACAAATATCTTCACTGTGGGAATTGTGGGGAAATCTGGGATTTAAGGGAGACGAAAAAAGAGAGCTACAGATACTTTCTAATTATGTATTTGCATGGGGATTTCAGAGTATTGATCAGCAATACTCTCAGATGTAACCAGGCTTGACAAAGATTGCCAAGTGGTCAAAACACCAAGTTAGTGGGTCAATATGTAGAATGCAAGTTAAAAGTGACCACCTACAATTACATCAAGTATAAAGTTTATTATAAATTTCTCATTACCTCCGAAAATGTAGATACAGTAAATGAATGTGGGCAGAACCGAGTTTGGCCATTAGATCTAAATAAAAGGCAGATACCAGGACATGATTACCTGAGGAATAAATTTACTGGGTGAGGTCTTGGAAGTTTAAATCACAACTGACACATAGAGATTTTTATCAACCAGTATTAGCTGCCCAAAGCCTTGTAGATTACTCACTAGGTAATGCTCCTTCAAAAGGTAGAGCCGATTTTTAAAATTATATTAAAAACTCGGTCAAAATTTCTTTTCCCCAGATTTATTCAAAGATATCCCTGAATGGTGGGTTCTGTTCTTGCTAATGCTTTATTCAGGTTTGGTCTCCATCTGACTGGTTCCAGAATATACTCTATCCCATTTTTATAAAGAGCAGCTATTTACCCTCCAAAATATAGACATTAGTTTACAAATCTGAGCTGTTGAGGATGCTATCACCTTGTAAAGATGTGGGCACAGTAAACTATCCCTCTCCTCAGCACTAAAAAAGAAAATAACACGTCTTCTGAACAGGAAAGAGGTACTACTAATACCTACTAATACTGCTAATACCTTGGCAATAGAACACATACTATGATTATTTTTTTGGGATATTAACTACCACATTGCATCTGTATACAAGGTATTTGTTCAGGGCAAAAAATTTAGCCTATGTCCAAAAACACAGTTGTTCTGGTAAAACTGACTGGTTCATGTCAAGGAATGCATTTGCACCCCTGTGATCTAACCAGTTGAGCTAAGTAGGCTAGTCATGGTTATTAATTAAGCACCCATAAATTCTCCATAGAGATGGGCTTTTAAAGTCAATCAATGCCTTTTTCCTGACTCGGAACAAAAAACTCTACAGCAGATTAAGTCAAGGAGTAGGATCAGCTACAGCTGATGGGTTAGAAGAGCTACAGCATGGAAACTAAGCAGGGTCGGGCCTGGTTAGTACTTGGATGGGAGAAGAGCTACAGCATAATAGGTTAGAAGTGACATTCTAGGGTTTTCTTCTCTTTGCCATGTAGTCAAATTTCCCATAAAATGTCTCTCTTCTGTTTTTCCTATTTCCCCAGGCAGGGAGTGCTCCAGAACTACACAGCCTAGGTTCAAACACCAGCTCTGTCATTCTCTGGTTTTGTGACCTTGTGCAAGTTACTAAATGTTCCGGTGCCTCCGTTTCCTTCTTTAGGGAATAACAGTAATCCCTATCGTAGACACTTGTTGTGGGTCTTAAATGAATCAATAGTATTGGTGTCCGCCTCCTTCTCTTGTGTCCATGTTGTCAAATGCAATGATCAATTCTTAGTTTTCTTTTTATTTGATCAGCACAACTCACAACTTACCACCTTCTCTTCCTGAAACACTCTTCTCTTGGCTTGCAAGATTCTTTGCTGTCCTGGCTTTCTCCCCCTTCACTGCTCCTCCTAAAGTTCTCCTCATCTCTCTAATCCGTAAATGCTGGAATGCCCTAGAGCTTAGTCCTTAGTCTTTTTCTCTTCTCTTCAGTATTTAGACTCCTTTATGATTTCCTCCAGATTCATGACTATAAATATCTATATGATGGCTACTCCTCAACTTATAACTCCAGCTTAAATCTCCCCCACTCCCAACTAACTGTTTTACATCTCTAGTTGGTTATCTAGTAGGTATCTCAAATTGAACACAAAGTTAAACCCCTGATCTCTCTTCCCCACACCCACCCCCAAAAGCTGCCTCTTCCACAGTTTTCTGTCTCAATAAATGGCAGTTCTATCCATTGAGTTGATCAGGCCAAAAACTTTGAAATCATCCCTGACCACCCCCCCTTCTCTCTCTTACCTTGTATCAATTTCATCAACAAATCCTGCCATCTCTACTTAAATATATATCTTGAAACCAATCTCTCAATACCCCGCTGCTACCATCCTGTTCCAAGCCTGTCATTTCCCACTTGGATTATTGGAACAGTTTCTGTACTTTAGTCCGTGCCCTCCTACAGTCTACTCTCAACATACCAAACAAAGCGATCTGTTAATAATCTGTCATAACCCTCCTATGATGTCCCACATCCCTCAGTGTAGAAACCAAAGTCTTCATACTGGTTCACAGTATGTAACCTTGGTTACTCCGCTGACCTCCTCTCCCCTGTGTACACTGCTCACTCTTCCTCAGCCACCTGGGCTCTTGTTCCACAAATATGACAGATAGGCTCCCGCCTTGGGTCTCTGTACTTGCTTTGCTCTCTGTCTGGAATTTCCTTCCTCAAGATATTCTTATGGCTTGTTTCCTAGCTCTTTCAGGTATTTGCTTACATATCACCTCCTCACTGATGTCTTCTCTGATAACCTCACTGAAAACTGCCAGCCCCCCCCATACCCCAGTATCTAATTCCTCCTTTTATTCTGTTTTACGTTTCCCCATGGCACTTATCACCATCTGTTGTTTTGTATGTTTTGTTTGTTTGTTGTGTCTTCCCCTACAGAATGTAAACTCCTAAAGAGCGGGGCTTTTGTGTGTTTTGTTTCCTGTTGGATTCCTAGCACCTAGAATGGTGCTGATCATATATTAGACCTCAATAAATATTTGCTGAATGAGTGAACGAAGTGCTTAGAGTAGGTCATAGCACATAATGAGAACTCAATAAATGTAAACTATTATTTGATCCCAATTATAAAGTTGTCATTGTGCATATAGGATAAGTCTAATGCAGAGTCTCCTTATGCATATTAATAACCCGATAACTCTATAAAGTAAAGCTCTTCTATTATTTCACTTCAGCTTCAAAATTTCCCTTTTGGGGGGCGCCTTGGTGGCTCAGTCGTTAAGCGTCTGCCTTCGGCTCAGGTCATGATCCCAGGGTCCTGGGATTGAGCCCCGCATCGGGCTCCCTGCTCAGCCGGGAGCCTGCTTCTCCCTCTCCCACTCCCCCTGCTTGTGTTCCCTCTCTCCCTGTGTCTCTCTCTGTCAAATAAATAAATAAAATCTTAAAAAAAATTTTTTTCCCTTTTGGATTACTGCAGTACTTAGCACCATGCTTTTTTTTTTTTTTTTAAGATTTCATTTATTTATTTGAGAGAAAGGGAGTGAGCAAGAGAGCGCACACAAGCAGGGGAAGCAGGGGCAGAGGGAGAGGGAGAAGCAGACTCCCTTGCTAAGCAGGGAGCCTGACCTGCGGCTAGACCTCAGGACCCTGGGATCGAGTCCCACATCAGGCTCTCTGCTCCTTGGGAGCCTGCTTCTCCCTCTGCTTCTCTCTCTCTCTGTCTCTCATGAATAAATAAATAAAATCTTAAAAAAAAAAAAACTCCCCTTCTTCCATTCTAAGTCTTTGTTCTTGGCCTTGGATCTTTTTTATTTAACTTAATATTACTAGGCAATTTTAAAAGTTTAACTTCGTTTTTCACCGTAGAACTTGGTGTTCATGTGTACTGTAATACAAAGTTCAGTATCACAGCAAATGACAGGTATGTCCACAAAAATACCTTTGTCAGATCAGTTCAACAAATAGAGATCTGCTATGTGCTAAACAGTGTGCTAAGTGCTGGGAATTTGTAGATGAATATTACTTGGTTCTGCCTGTGAGGAGCCCAAGAACAATGGAGAACACAGATATGTAAATAATGCTTCAGTACAATGTAGTAAATGCTGTAATACAACCATGTGCAAAGCTAGAGACATAGCAAATAGGAAGGAATGATTAACTTTGGGAGATCGTGTGAGATGGGGAAGAGGTTGAAGGAAGGCTTCCTAAAAGGTTATGCACAAGCAAAGCTTTTATGTATGAAAAAGAATAAATAGGAGTTATTTTGGTAAGTAAGGTGGGGGTTGGAAAGGGTGAGGCATTTCAGATGGAGGGAGAGCATATGCAAAGGCAGAGAGATGTATAACAGTATAGTGTACGAAGAAAATTATAAATAGTGTGGCATTATTGAAGCACAAAGTGTGTGCGTGTGTGTGTGTGTGTGTAGGGTATGGTGGTATGCATGGGAAGTCACAGAACATGAGGCTGCAGGGCTTTCCATGCAACAGTAAGAGCTGGTACTATCCCACATGGTCAGTGGGGAGCTATTCAAAACAGAAAACTACTCTGCCTGCTCTACAGAAGGTATATTGAAGAAGGTAAGAGTGGAGGTAAGGTATTTACTTAGGAGGCTGTTGAAAAAGTCTGGGTGTAAGATGTGGATGGCCTGAACCAAGGCAGGGTTCCTGGAGACATGGAAGAAGAGAGGGACTTTGAGATATTCTTAAGACAAAAGTAATTTGATTGATTGCATTTAGGGGGCACCAGGTAGGCAAATACCTATTTGCTTCATAAAAGTACATTTCCTGTTCCCAGACTGTAAATGAGTTGGAGCCTCATCATTTGCTGAGAAGGCATTCTGAGAGCAGCAGCTGTGGCAGGACTCTATACCCCACAGGCCCATGGTAGAGTAGGGTCCCTTTGGAGTTTTACCTCCGGAACTGAATGGTTGGTTTCTAAGGCAAAAATCTCCAACCTAGTCTCTAAGAGCTAGAGGGAGTCTCAGAGGTCATTTAGTCCCAGCTTCTACCTAATGCAGAAATCATTTCTATACGGAAGTTCCCAGCCAGAATTATCATCCAGCCTCAGCCTGAAAGCCACTTCCAGTCTGGGGATTTCGCCACTCCTGAAACCAGCTCCTTCTACCTCTGAAGAGCTCTATTAGAAAGCTCTACTCTTCACTGAGCCAAAATCAGCCTTCCATTCTTTGGTTCTGGCGATATCCTATATATAAAGGCCACACGAGTGTGACTCTTTTTCAAGAAGTCTTCCTCAGGAATTAAAGATGACTTTCGGATCCCCCCAAGTTTCCTCAGTTCCTGCTGCCCCTTGTGGGACTTGGTATCTGCACCCCTTATCATCTTGGTCATGCTCCTGTGGACAAGCACGAAATATCAGTGCTTCTCTTAGGAGGCAATACCAACAACCGAACATAACACCGCACATGTGGTTTAGCCACAACGCCCAATGGTCTGGACATGTGTTTTCATCAATGTAGCCTGAGGTTCTTAGTTTTTTGTAGCAGCCAAATCAATGGCACCTGCTGAGTTTCTGGTCACCAAAACCCCCCAAACTAAATCTCTCTTATCCTGTCACATCTTACTCTGTCAGTCCTATCCACCTCAGTTGATTTTTTTTTTTTTAAGATTTTATTTATTTGAGAGAGAGAGACAGAGAGAGGGAGCATGCACAAGCAGGGGGAGGGGCAGAGGGAGAGAGAGAAGCAGGCTTCTCACTGAGCAGGGAGCCTGACATGGGGCTCAATCCCAGGACCCCAGAATCATGACCTGAGCTGAAGGCAGACGCTTAGCTGACCAAGCCACCCAGGCACCCCTCCATTTCAGTTGATTTTGAGGATCTATGTGCAGGATTTTATATACATTCTTATTAAACTTCACCTTCTTGGGTCTGTAGTCCCAGAGTTGGTCTGTGATGAAAGTTAACTGATCCAAGACTCAAAATGATATTAACCATGCTTTTAGTTTTGTGTCGTATCTTTCTTGTCTTGATCTTTTCCTAATCCTAGAGGAGCTCAGGAACTTTGACTGTTCGTTCTGCTGCAGCAGCCGATGTGGCTCCACACTCCTCTGCCCCTTAGCCTCTGTTGTTGCTGCCACGGCCCTGTTGTCACCCCTGGTGACAGGGGCTGACTCGGATGTCTTTGGGGCTTGCCACTCCTCTGCCCATTGCTCACTCCCACAGTGTTGTTGATGTTGTTATCATTCACTTTCCTTCCAGTCTTCCTAGTCCTTCCTGTGCTCCAGCAGGCCCTGCGCTCAGATGGGGAAGCCCTCTGCCCCTAAGCCCTGCAGTCCTTTAATTATACACCACAGAGGAAGGCTTACCGTGTGTGTGTCTGTGTGTTTGTGTGTGTATGAATATACCCCCTTGTGTTGCAGACCCTATTTCTCTCACCCTATCTTTAGGGTTTTACAGCCTCCCTAACTCTCCACAGGATTCCTTCAAGGCGGGGACAAAAGACAATATAAGTTGTAAGCTCTATCAAGGGGTTGGGGTATAGTCAGTACTCAGTGCCCAGACTGTAACACCCCAAATCTTCACTTCCCACCAGCCTTCCACCAATGTCCCTGGCTTGAGCTGGTTACCCTTCATTGGCTACCCAAGGTGAGTTCCACCCCATCCCCCATTCTCTCCTTTTAGAGCACTGCATCAGGAGTTGAAGAACATCCCTTGACCCCTACCCTTAGCGAAGAGTCTTTGTCCTGGAAGTGAAAATCACTTCCAGCTGTATGCTCTCTCTTTGGAGTGTTTGCCTCTTCACTCAAACAGAGTTTACATAGGTGATTGTAGTATGCTTGAATTCTGAGGCAGGTTCACAGAATGCTCACTGTTGCCATCTCTGATACTCAACACATCTCTTTACTGAATGTGTATGCCTCATCCAGCCTAAGAAACTCACATTTGGAGTTTTTTCTTTTCAGATCTGGCCCTAGGCATGTTAGCAGTTATGACTTAACGTCTCTTAGCATAGCTTCCCTCCTCTATAAAATGAAAATATCTTTTCCTTCCTTAATGATTTTTTTAAGGATCCAATGACATACTATATGTAAAATCATTTCACAGGTTCTAACAAACTGTGCAAGTATTATTTACTAGAATCATCCATGGTCCAATTCAGCTGTAAGAGTCTAAATCAGGCTGCTGGAAAATATGTGACCAATGGAAGGAATAAAGTTAGTCCCTTGGGGGCTACAAGACTGTCACAGGGTCAGAATCACCAAATTTTAGAGTAGGATGAGGCCTAAGAGATCATTTGGTCCAACCCCCTCATTTTGCTCATGAAAAATCAGACCAGAGAGGAGTCGGAGACTTGCCTTGAGATTTGCTTGGGTCAGAGGATCTGCGGAGAAGGAGCAATCCCAAAGCCACAGAAGGCGAGATGCTGGCCAGCAATCTGAAAATGTGTCCTGCCTCTCCCCAGGTCAGGGACCTTTCTATCAGGTAGATGGATTTTTTAACCTTTTTCCTTACCTTTGAGAGCAAAGTCAGGCTTCCTCAGGCTCACAGGCTCCTTGAAGACTCACCTGTGTCCTTTTGTCAAATGGGTTTCCCAAGCAAACAGAACCATGTTGTTGTTTGTTGCTCAGTTGCTCTGCTGTGCTGGGAATGAAGGCTCCACTCTTGATCGGCCAGGGACTCCAGTGCCAAGTCTCTGATATATAGTGCGGGGACTCCAGGGCATCTGAGTTGTAACAAGAACAAGATGAGCTTGTGGCCTCGGGCTTGTAACCTGCTCCTCAACCCACACTTCAAAGAAAGTTATTACACAAGAGTTAGACTAAATCAAACCAAACTGCAATGTTTGCGCACTGTGGCCCATTTTCAGATCTCGTTGTATCTCACCACAAGTCCCTCGGAAACCCAGTTGGGAGCAGAACAAAACGATCCAATGATAATTTAGTTGTAGGTCTTTAAAAATGAGCTCAACTGATTTATTTTGAAATTTCAGTTAAGCATGATGTCAAGAAAATCTCTCTGGCTATTTATCATCTTCTTTTCCTCTTGCATAGTCCGAGTAGGCAGAATAAAATTAGAAAGTGGCTATTCACATGCTTCCAGTTTTTGTTGTAAGCTGATATTGTTAGTAGAATATTGGAATGTTAAGATGTTTGGTGGTAATTCTCTGCCCAAAGAACACTCTTATTATGTCATTTTCTTTTTACTTTTTTTAAAAGAGGGAGTGGGGAGGGACAGAAGGAGAGGGAGAGAGAATCTTAAGCAGGTTCCATGCCCATCGTGGAGCCTGATGCGAGGCTCAATCTGACAACCCTGAGATCATGACTTGAGCCAAAATCAACAATCAGATGCTAAAATGACTGAGCCACCCAGGCACCCCAATGCCATTTACATTGTTTATTAGGAATGTTACACAGGTGCTATCAGAAGAGACACAATAGATGATCTAAAGATGTACATTTCACTTTGGTATACTACTACCCCCTACTTTTTCAAATCACCACAACCTGAAAGTATGAAAAATTACATATTTTCTCTTGTAGCTTTGAACAGTAGATACAAGATCCATAAGGCTTCTGAATCATCAAAGAAATAAAACTTATACTCATTGTCATCTAGTGTTGAGTATGTGTTGTAGAATGGTTTCCAAAACTTCATATGGTAAATATGGTAACTCACATTTTATTTAATTTCGTAATTTAACAGTTGAAACCTGTCCCTCTTAGCCATTTACCATACATTTACTGTGTGTACAGGGAAGCGTTTAGAAAATCCTCTAGTTCCAACCATGAATCATTGCAATGTCTCAGAATCATGGAGGGTTAGGGCTAGGAGAGATTGTCAAGTTGTATGAAAAAGGAAACTGAGACTCACAGAATACATTTGTGGGATAAGGTGGGTCAGCGTGAGACAGCTTCCAGAATGAGGTGAGATTTTTAGGTATGTCTTGGAAGATGTTTAGATAGGTGTAAAGGAGATGGCAAGTGTGCCTGATTGGGGGAATGCAGTGGATTGGAAACTAAGATGTATTCAACAGAACACCTATTATACATCAGGCACCTTATTACATATGAGCTCATTTAATCTTCACAAAAAGCCAGTGAAATAAAGATTATCATCTCCATGTTACAGGTGAAAACAGATTCAGGGAAGCAGGGTGACTTGTACACAAGTAGGATATTAGCAAGTCAGATTTAGAACCCAGGTCATTCGACCTCAAAACCTTTGTTCCTTTATTCCACACTGACCTACAGCAGCTGTAGCATGAACAAAGTAAAGAAAAATAAATGAGCATGGCAAATATAAATGAGAGAGGGAATATACTTGATTGAAATAAAGGCTTCCTGCTGAGGAACAGGGCTTATATGGTAACAGTAGACCTAGATCCTATCAGGCTAGGATAATAACTAACCTTTATTAAGCATTTATTACATGCCAGTCATGATGCTGAGTTCTTTTATCTCATTTAATCCTCAAAATAACCCTATGAGGGGATACTGTTATTATCCTCATTTTGCACTTAGTGAATCTGAGGTTATAAGTAATCTGTCTGGGTTCACACAGACCATGGATGGCTGAATTAGAATGAGTTGAAATTCAAATATAATCTGTTGGACTCCAGAGTCTGCACTCTTGAAACACACTAGAGAATTAACATTTTGTGAGTATTCACCGTGTGCCAGACACTGTGCTGAGTGCTTTATATGCATATCATTCAATCCCACAGAAATCCTATGAAGGAGATATCATTATTATTTCCTCTATTTTATAGATGAGAAGTCACAGGTGAACTGAAGCTCAGGAAGGTTTAGTAACTAGTCCAAGGCCACACAGTTTGGGAGGGCTGGAATCTAACTGAGAACTGTTTGCCCAAAGCAAGGATTCTGGGAGCAAACCACTAAAGGACACTTCTCTTAACTATTCCCTCTCCTCGCACTAAATTTCTTATTTTCTCTTTGGTTTTTCATGTCTTTCCGTGGGTCCTCTATTGCTTCAGATCCTTACATACATTGGACCCAAATCACTGTTAAAAGCAATCCTGGGGTAAATGTTGGTTGTAATGTTGTAAATGGAGGTAATGTGATTAAGACCTCATTTACTCATCAAACATTTATTGAGCCCCTACTAAGAACTGTTCAGGGTGCTGGAAATATAAAGATACCAAAAACAAAGTACCTATCTTCAAGGATTGCATAGTCTTATGAAGGGGAATAGACACATAAGCCAATAAATAAAACGCAGTGTGACAACTGATGTGATAGAGGTAGGGACAGAATAACATAAGAACAGAGAGAAGGGGCACCTAACTCAGAATGGGGATGAGGGTTTTGGTGGGAGTTGGGGAAGATGCCCCAAAGAAAGTGACACTTCAACTAACTGTTTCTAAGCTCAATTTTCTTGCACATTTTCTATATCCAATAAGCTGTTTTTGACATTTTGAAGCCGTTAGTTCAAGATGGTCAATACAATGTCACTTAATTGCGTTTTCTTACACACACACACACACAGTCTCGCACATTACTTTTATTCTCTCAATGAACAACTGCTTTCTTTAACTTAAAAAGTCAACACAACGACAGTGGTTTGTGAAAACAACATTTACTGCTTGCAGGGCTTCTGTCGGTGATATCAAATGCGCTGCTCTTAGGAAAGGCTTTGAATGCTTCCCTTATTTGACCAAAGCAGCAAGCCCAGCTGATGAAGCACTGAGTCAAGGGTATCTCTCATCACATGTGACTCTTAAACCAAGAGACATTTCCAAGGTCTTTCCATATGTATTATTTTTAGATTAAAAAAAGAAATCATCTTTCCTCTTTTTCGTGGCGCCTCGGAGGCGGTAGGCTGCTTCAGGATGAAGCTGAACATCTCTTTCCCAGCTACTGGCTGCCAGAAACTCATTGAAGTGGACAATGAACGCAAACTTCGTACCTTCTATGAGAAGCGTATGGCCACAGAAGTTGCTGCTGATGCTCTGGGTGAAGAATGGAAGGGTTATGTGGTCCGAATCAGTGGTGGCAATGACAAACAGGGCTTCCCCATGAAGCAGGGTGTCTTGACCCATGGTCGTGTCCGCCTGCTGCTGAGTAAGGGGCATTCCTGCTATAGACCAAGGACGACTGGAGAGAGAAAGCGCAAATCTGTTCGCGGTTGCATTGTGGATGCCAGTCTCATTGTTCTCAACTTGGTCATTGTAAAAAAAGGGGAGAAGGATATTCCTGGACTCACTGATACTACTGTGCCTCGTCGCCTGGGGCCCAAAAGAGCCGGCAGAATCCGCAAATTTTTCAATCTCTCTAAAGAAGATGATGTCCGCCAGTATGTTGTGAGAAAGCCCCTAAACAAAGAAGGTAAGAAACCTAGAACCAAAGCGCCTAAGATTCAGCGTCTTGTTACTCCACGTGTCCTCCAGCACAAACGGTGGCATATTGCTTTGAAGAAGCAGCACACTAAGAAAAATAAGGAAGAGGCTGCAGAATACGCTAAACTTTTGGCCAAGAGAATGAAGGAGGCCAAAGAAAAACGCCAGGAACAGATTGCCAAGAGACGGAGGCTGTCCTCTCTGAGAGCTTCTACCTCTGAGTCCAGTCAAAAATGAGATTTTCTATGAGTGACAAATAAATAAGATCAGACATCAAAAAAAAATCATCTTTATTGCCATGTAATTTACAGATAATAAAATTCAACTTCAAGTGTTCAGTTTAATGAATTTTGACAAATGTATATAATTGTGTAATTACGATCACAGTCAAGATACAGATATTTCCCAAACCTGAAAAAGTTCCTTTGTCCCTTTTTGCAGTCACTGGATTCAGTCACAGTGAGACCTGTAGTGAGCAGCTGTTAAAGATGTTCAATGCTGGAGAGAATAGGACCAATCTAAGAAACCAAGACTTATTGAGCACTTTCTAGATACCTTACCCAAGTATATGCATAGATTTATTTATAACCCCTACTCCGGAGGTATTTTCTCCCTTCTTATAGAAGAGGAAACTAAGGCCCAGAGAATTTAAATAACGTGCTTAAGGTCATTGAGCCAGAAGAGGTGGAGCCAGGATTCCACCCAAATTATGGTTCTCACAATACCTTCTCACTAATACATAGAGGAAAAGATAATGAGAAATATGGGAAGCCAAACACGGAAGACTAGATACTGTCTATTGATATGAAATTCTAGAAAAGGCAAATCTAGTGATCAAAAGCAGATCATTGGTTACCAGGGGTGGGGAAGAGGATTAACTGTAGAGGGGGACAAGGGAATTTTTTCAGGTTATAGAAATATTCCATATCTTGATTATAATGGTAATTACACAACTATATACATTTGCCAAACTCATCAAAATGTATACTTAAAATTGAATTTTATTATATGCAAATTATACTTCAATAAAGCAAATTTTTAAAAGAAAAAATACAGAAAGACCTTGGAACTATCGCTTTGTTTAAGTCACAGCAACCACATTGCCTTTAAAAGTGTAACTTTTGTCATATCAAATAATAAAAGTATAGAAATATTTTTTTATGTAATTTGATGCTAAAAGTTTTTAAATCTGGCAAAAATAAATTTGCGTTAACTATGATGTTGAAGTCAAATCAGCAAGCTTTATTTTCTTGCACTAAATGAACAATTCAATATACACATTTCTGAATCCCTTGCAAATGTCTGGTGAATGGGGGTCTGATTAAGCATGATCCAAAAAGAGCTTGCAAGTAAGACTGTTTACTAACATTTCAATTTCTATGCCTCATTTATTAGACTTAGAATAAAAAGGTGAGAGGGCTGTTTGGGATTGTCTTTAACCTTGATGATATTTCCACTGAAGCAGCATAATGGCTCTTAATTGCTTAAGTGAAGAGAACATGTTGACGTGTCCTTCTTTGGGCTAAGAGCTTAGAGCCTAAACCATTATGCTAATTCAAGCATTATATACACCAAAGTATTTATGGGACTGACACAAGTGATGTTGCAGGTAAAGGGCTGTGAAATGGTCTGTAAACAGAGAGAATTGATTTGAGGCCCAAAAGCAGTGCTGTTAAAAGTCACAGCCATTGAACAGCCAACCCTACAATTTCTATCCAGATTGTCAAACTGGGTCAGATAGTGTCAGCAGGGCCTGCCATTAGAGATCAGATGGGTGGTTTAATAATATGTAAACCAACCACATAAACAGGTAATTCTCGTGATAGAGGTCCGTACCCGTCTGGTGTGTGTGTGTGTGTGTGTGTGAGAGAGAGAGAGAGAGAGAGAATTTTCATCAGGAAAACTTGACAGCACCACATTTAATCAAATATAAATGCACTGGTTTTTGGCAAAAGAAAAACTTCCTGGAGGTACAAGTTAGATAAGAAAGCAACAATACAATGTAAAAATATCTAGGGAGAATGAATCTGCAATCATACAAGAAGGAAGGACAATCAGATCCTTACACTTGACCTTCGAGGCTTTCAACATCATTTGTTTTTTATGTGTCTCTTCCTATAATAGGACTGTACATTTTTTGAGCCAACCTCAAAATAATTATGTAAGGCTCCTCATCACCTTCATTGCTACCATGCCTCACTTCAGATATTAGAAAATGTAATCGATTTCTTTAAAAACTAGGTTCTATATGTAAAGTCTCCAAAATGACATTTGGATGGCTTAGTTCCATCTGTGATTTAAATCTGTGAAAACCAGTATTATTCAATTGTTTAGTCTGATTTTAGAAGACTGTTATGGAAAATTTCCTTCCATCCCAACTTAAAGGCAGAGGAAGAGATCATGATTCCCTTCCTTTTCCTTTCCCAAACAGAACAAAATAGAAATCTGTAAACATATTAGGAGGAGTAGAGCATGATGATGAAGACTATGGACTTTGAGTTCCAATCCCTACTCTGCCACTTACTGACATTGGTCAAATTATATGATCTCTCTGGGCCTCAGTTTCTTCTCAGTAAAATGGGGCATTTGACCTTGCAGGACTGTAATGGGGATGATTATGTAAAAAATGCTCAGAAAAGTGCCTGGCACAAAGTAATCATTCAAAAAATAGAACATATTACTGATACATATTTGGCCTCATAAACTTTTGATTTATGCCTGCTACAATTTATAGCTAAGTATACTTTTTTTCTTTCTTGGGATTCACAGGTACTATTAACATTCTAGGGAGTTTATTAGATATGTGTGTATGGTATTTAGAAAACAAAACAGCTCATTGTTCCCTCCTTTTTTCTTTTTTCCCTGATGAAGGTTTTCTGCCGTAGGATTAGGCCCTACCACAGGAGGACATCTTTCTCATTTGGTTTCAGTGTTGGAGCTGCATAAGGTGGCAGTCACCATGAATGGAATAACAGTGACATCCTGCACTAATTGATATGGATCAGTTAAATTCTTCAGGCCCCTCTTTTGGACAACAACCTCCAGGATGCTTTTCATTTTATTAGATTGGCATCTTATGTTAATTTGCTGCCGTTCCAAGCCAAGCTTTTAGTGTAGAGCTCTGCTTATATTGGTTAATAGTTTTAATTAAAACATCTTTTTCTAGATATACACCTGCTCGGGAAATTTTGATTAATTTCAGAATCATGAATGATTGTATTTAAAATTGACACAGCATGAAATCAAGACATGGTTTAACTATCATATGACTTTACTGTCCTTCCTTTTAGCTGTTTTTCTTTAGAATGTGCATTAATTAAAAGATAGGATTTTGATTTAATTTTAATCAGCTGATTAGTTCTAGGGGTAAATTGTATTATGGTATTTTTTAAGGGCTTAACACGTGGGATTGTATCAAAGGTTATATAGTTTATAGTTACTAAAAAGGTTCTGTTTTAAAATTTCTAATATGCTACAAACGTATATTTTAGAAAATATTTTTAAGTGCACATATGACATTCCTTAATTGTAGGTGAAGGAATTTTTCCGATTTCTGTCATAACATTTTTGAGCTAGAGGTTTCTTTGAATCTTTGAACATACGTACATTTGTTTCAGAGATACTGCCATTAACTCTGGCTGAGGAGAAAATTCAATAATAGGACGAGAGATGCTCTCTAGAGGTTATTTTCTTTCAATCCTTTTCATAGGCAGGGTAGTGCCCCATAATTCTGGACCAATAGGGATGTAGCTTTTTATAAAGGTAGCAAAAATATTTCATAGCCTCACATAGTAACCCATTCAGAGATTCTATAACCCAGGCCCAGCATTTCCTCAATGAAGTTTAAACCAAATCAGAATAGTCCCCCAAAACAGTGTTATAGATTATGCCCCTGCTGTCCTCTTAAGAGGCAAAGTCAAAGAGATGTATAAACAGCTTGAGCTGGTTCTCTG